>NW_027018005.1:0-131017 GCF_032854445.1 Liolophura sinensis
GATAAAGACATTGAGATTGTCTTGCACTTAAAAGTAAGACAATTGCTGGGTGAGTTAAATGGGCTGAGCGAAAGATTTGACATCTTCTGGGCTACCGAAGGGCACATAACTTATAGTCAAAAGTTGAATATAGTAATGACCAGTCGCGATTGTACAGAGTACAGTGTAGCCGATTTCAATTAACAAAAAGACCAGGGAAAGTGCAAAAAGTGGAAAAACTGTTCCAGTGCTGCTGGTAAGAGGCTAATCCGAAGTATTTTGTGACGAGAAATCGACTGGTGCAAACCGCGTTGCTCTCCGACTAATACTTTTGGCTGTAGCGACAATTCAATGATCATTGATGTCATAATCACGTGCACAGCAACGGCTCTTACTCCATGGAAACCAGGGATATTTGCAATTTTTTAACAGCTGCCGATGCCTGGCCCAATTCCGCATCTTTTGGCACCTTATAAAAGTGGGTCAGTGTTTAGTTGTACTTTTACAGCAGACTGTATCAAGTACCTTGTGTTTTTTATGTATAAATGGTGTGGTTTTTCTACACGTAGATAAAGACATTGAGATTGTCTTGCACTTAGAAGTAAGACAATTGCTGGGTGAGTTAAATGGCTTAGCCAAAGATTTCAGGTCTTCTGGGCTACCAAAGGGCACATAACTTATAGTCAAAAGTTGAATATAGTAATGACCAATCGCGATTGTACAGAGTACAGTGTAGCCGATTTCAATTAACAAACAGACCAGGTAAAAATGCAAAAGTGGAAAAACTGTTCCAGTGCTGCTGGTAAGAGGCTAATCCGACGTATTTTGTGACGAGAAATTGAATGGTGCAAACCGCGTTGCTCTCCGACCAATACTTTTGGCTGTAGTGACAATTGAATGATCATTTATGTCATAATCACGTGCCCAGCAACGGATCTTACTCCATGGAAACCAGGGATATATGCAATTTTTCAACAGTTGCCGATGCCTGGCTCAATTCCGCATCTTTTGGCACCTTACTGAATTGGGTCAGTGTTCAGTTGTACTTTTTTACAGCAGACTGTATCAAGTACCTTGTGTTTATCACGTACAAATGGTGTGGTTTTTCTACACGTAGATGAAGACTTTGAGTTTGTCTTGCACTTAGAAGTAAGGCAATTGCTGGGTGAGTTAAATGGCTTAGCCAAAGATTTCAGATCACCGAAGGGCACATAACTTATAGTCAAAAGTTGAATATAGTAATGACCAGTACGCGATGGTACATACTACAGTGTAGCCGATTTCAATTAACAAAAAGACCAGGCAAAAATGCAAAAGTGGAAAAAACTGTTCGCAGTGCTGCTGGTAAGAGGCTAATCCGACGTATTTTGTGACCAGAAATTGAATGGTGCAAACCGCGTTGCTCTCCGACTAATACTTTTGGCTTGTAGTGACAATTGAATGATCATTTATGTCATAATCACGTGCCCAGCAACGGCTCTTACTCCATGGAAACCAGGGAAATTTGCAATTTTTTCAACAGCTGCCGATACCTGGCTCAATTCCGCATCTTTTGGCACCTTATTCATGTGGGTCTGTGGTCAGTTGTACTTTTTACAGCAGACTGTATCAAGTACCTTGTGTTTTTCACGTACAAATGGTGTGGTTTTTCTACACGTAGATAAAGACATTGAGATTGTCTTGGAAAAGTAAGACAATTGCTGGGTGAGTTAAATGGGCTGAGCCCAAAGATTTGACGTCTTCTGGGCTACCGAAGGGCACATAACTTATAGTCAAAAGTTAAATATAGTAATGACCACTCGCGATTGTACATAGTACAGTGTAGCCGATTTCAATTAACAAAAAGGACCAGCAAAAATGCAAAAGTGGAAAAACTGTTCCAGTGCTGCTGATAAGAGGCTAATCCGACGTATTTGTGACGAGAAATCGAATGGTGCAATCCGCGTTGCTCTCCGACCAATACTTTTGGCTGTAGTGACAATTGAATGATCATTTATGTCATAATCACGTGCCCTGCAACGGCTCTTACTCCATGGAAACCAGGGAAATTTGCAATTTTTCAACAGCTGCCGATACCTGGCCCAATTCCGCATCTTTTGGCACCTTATAAATGTGGGTCAGTGTTTAGTTGTACTTTTTACAGCAGACTGTATCAAGTACCTTGTGTTTTTCACGTACAAATGGTGTGGTTTTTCTACACGTAGATAAAGACATTGAGATTGTCTTGGACTTAGAAGTAAGACAATTGCTGGGTGAGTTAAATGGGCTTGGCCCAAAGATTTGACGTCTTCTGGGCTACCGAAGGGCACATAACTTGTAGTCAAAAGTTGAATATAGTAATGACCAGTCGCGATTGTACAGAGTACAGTGTAGCCGATTTCAATTAACAAAAAGACCAGGTAAAAATGCAAAAGTGGAAAAAACTGTTCCAGTGCTGCTGGTAAGAGGCTAATCCGACGTATTTTGTGACGAGAAATCGAATGGTGCAAACCGCGTTGCTCTCCGACTAATACTTTTGCCTGTAGTGACAATTGAATGATCATTTATGTCATAATCACGTGCCCAGCAACGGCTCTTACTCCATGGAAACCAGGGAACTTTACAATTTTTTAACAGCTGCCGATGCCTGGCTCAATTCCGCATCTTTTGGCACCTTACTGAAGTGGGTCAGTGTTCAGTTGTACTGTTTACAGCAGACTGTATCAAGTACCTTGTGTTTTTCACGTACAAATGGTGTGGTTTTTCTACACGTAGATAAAGACATTGAGATTGTCTTGCACTTAAAAGTAAGACAATTGCTGGGTGAGTTAAATGGGCTTAGCCCAAAGATTTCAAGTCTTCTGGGCTACCGAAGGGCACATAACTTATAGTCAAGAGTTGAATATAGTAATGACCAGTCGCGATTGTACAGAGTACAGTGTAGCCGATTTCAATTAACAAAAAGACCAGGCAAAAATGCAAAAGTGGAAAAACTGTTCCAGTGCTGCTGGTAAGAGGCTAATCCGAAGTATTTTGTGACGAGAAATTGAATGGTGGAAACCGCGTTGCTTTCCGACCAATACTTTTGGCTGTAGTGACAATTGAATGATCATTTATGTCATAATCACGTGCCCAGCAACGGATCTTACTCCATGGAAACCAGGGATATTTGCAATTTTTCAACAGCTGCCGATGCCTGGCTCAATTCCGCATCTTTTGGCACCTTATAAAAGTGGGTCAGTGTTCAGTTGTACTTTTTACAGCAGATTGTATCAAGTACCTTGTGTTTATCACGTACAAATGGTGTGGTTTTTCTACACGTAGATAAAGACTTTAAGATTGTCTTGCACTTAGAAGTAAGGCAATTGCTGGGTGAGTTACATGGGCTTAGCCCAAAGATTTCAGGTCTTCTGGGCTACCGAAGGGCACATAACTTATAGTCAAAAGTTGAATATAGTAATGACCAGTCGCGATTGTACAGAGTACAGTGTAGCCGATTTCAATTAACAAAAAGACCAGGCAAAAATGCAAAAGTGGAAAAAACTGTTCCAGTGCTACTGGTAAGAGGCTAATCCGACGTATTTTGTGACGAGAAATCGAATGGTGCAAACCGCGTTGCTCTCCGACCAATACTTTTGGCTGTAGTGACAATTGAATGATCACTTATGTCATAATCACGTGCCCACCAACGGCTCTTACTCCATGGAAACCAGGGATATTTGCAATTTTTCAACAGCTGCCGATACCTGGCTCAATTCCGCATCTTTTGGCACCTTATTCACGTGGGTCTGTGGTCAGTTGTACTTTTTACAGCAGACTGTATCAAGTACCTTGTGTTTTTCACGTACAAATGGTGTGGTTTTTCTACACGTAGATAAAGACATTGAGATTGTCTTGGACTTAGAAGTAAGACAATTGCTGGGTGAGTTAAATGGGCTGAGCCCAAAGATTTGACGTCTTCTGGGCTACCGAAGGGCACATAACTTATAGTCAAAAGTTAAATATAGTAATGACCACTCGCGATTGTACATAGTACAGTGTAGCCGATTTCAATTAACAAAAAGACCAGGTAAAAATGCAAAAGTGGAAAAACTGTTCCAGTGCTGCTGGTATGAGGCTAATCCGACGTATTTTGTGACGAGAAATCGAATGGTGCAATCCGCGTTGCTCTCCGACCAATACTTTTGGCTGTAGTGACAATTGAATGATCATTTTATGTCATAATCACGTGCCCAGCAACGGCTCTTACTCCATGGAAACCAGGGAAATTTGCAATTTTTCAACAGCTGCCGATACCTGGCCCAATTCCGCATCTTTTGGCACCTTATAAATGTGGGTCAGTGTTTAGTTGTACTTTTTACAGCAGACTGTATCAAGTACCTTGTGTTTTTCACGTACAAATGGTGTGGTTTTTCTACACGTAGATAAAGACATTGAGATTGTCTTGGACTTAGAAGTAAGACAATTGCTGGGTGAGTTAAATGGGCTTGGCCCAAAGATTTGACGTCTTCTGGGCTACCGAAGGGCACATAACTTGTAGTCAAAAGTTGAATATAGTAATGACCAGTCGCGATTGTACAGAGTACAGTGTAGCCGATTTCAATTAACAAAAAGACCAGGTAAAAATGCAAAAGTGGAAAAACTGTTCCAGTGCTGCTGGTAAGAGGCTAATCCGACGTATTTTGTGACGAGAAATCGAATGGTGCAAACCGCGTTGCTCTCCGACTAATACTTTTGCCTGTAGTGACAATTGAATGATCATTTATGTCATAATCACGTGCCCAGCAACGGCTCTTACTCCATGGAAACCAGGGAACTTTACAATTTTTTAACAGCTGCCGATGCCTGGCTCAATTCCGCATCTTTTGGCACCTTACTGAAGTGGGTCAGTGTTCAGTTGTACTGTTTTACAGCAGACTGTATCAAGTACCTTGTGTTTTTCACGTACAAATGGTGTGGTTTTTCTACACGTAGATAAAGACATTGAGATTGTCTTGCACTTAAAAGTAAGACAATTGCTGGGTGAGTTAAATGGGCTTAGCCCAAAGATTTCAAGTCTTCTGGGCTACCGAAGGGCACATAACTTATAGTCAAGAGTTGAATATAGTAATGACCAGTCGCGATTGTACAGAGTACAGTGTAGCCGATTTCAATTAACAAAAAGACCAGGCAAAAATGCAAAAGTGGAAAAACTGTTCCAGTGCTGCTGGTAAGAGGCTAATCCGAAGTATTTTGTGACGAGAAATTGAATGGTGGAAACCGCGTTGCTTTCCGACCAATACTTTTGGCTGTAGTGACAATTGAATGATCATTTATGTCATAATCACGTGCCCAGCAACGGATCTTACTCCATGGAAACCAGGGATATTTGCAATTTTTCAACAGCTGCCGATGCCTGGCTCAATTCCGCATCTTTTGGCACCTTACTTAAGTGGGTCAGTGTTCAGTTGTACTTTTTACAGCAGACTGTATCAAGTACCTTGTGTTTATCACGTACAAATGGTGTGGTTTTTTCTACACGTAGATAAAGACTTTAAGATTGTCTTGCACTTAGAAGTAAGGCAATTGCTGGGTGAGTTACATGGGCTTAGCCCAAAGATTTCAGGTCTTCTGGGCTACCGAAGGGCACATAACTTATAGTCAAAAGTTGAATATAGTAATGACCAGTCGCGATTGTACAGAGTACAGTGTAGCCGATTTCAATTAACAAAAAGACCAGGCAAAAATGCAAAAGTGGAAAAACTGTTCCAGTGCTACTGGTAAGAGGCTAATCCGACGTATTTTGTGACGAGAAATCGAATGGTGCAAACCGCGTTGCTCTCCGACCAATACTTTTGGCTGTAGTGACAATTGAATGATCACTTATGTCATAATCACGTGCCCACCAACGGCTCTTACTCCATGGAAACCAGGGATATTTGCAATTTTTCAACAGCTGCCGATACCTGGCTCAATTCCGCATCTTTTGGCACCTTATTCACGTGGGTCTGTGGTCAGTTGTACTTTTTACAGCAGACTGTATCAAGTACCTTGTGTTTTTCACGTACAAATGGTGTGGTTTTTCTACACGTAGATAAAGACATTGAGATTGTCTTGGACTTAGAAGTAAGACAATTGCTGGGTGAGTTAAATGGGCTGAGCCCAAAGATTTGACGTCTTCTGGGCTACCGAAGGGCACATAACTTATAGTCAAAAGTTAAATATAGTAATGACCACTCGCGATTGTACATAGTACAGTGTAGCCGATTTCAATTAACAAAAAGACCAGGTAAAAATGCAAAAGTGGAAAAACTGTTCCAGTGCTGCTGGTAAGAGGCTAATCCGACGTATTTTGTGACGAGAAATCGAATGGTGCAAACCGCGTTGCTCTCCGACTAATACTTTTGCCTGTAGTGACAATTGAATGATCATTTATGTCATAATCACGTGCCCAGCAACGGATCTTACTCCATGGAAACCAGGGAACTTTACAATTTTTTAACAGCTGCCGATGCCTGGCTCAATTCCGCATCTTTTGGCACCTTACTGAAGTGGGTCAGTGTTCAGTTGTACTGTTTACAGCATACTGTATCAAGTACCTTGTGTTTTTCACGTACCAATGGTGTGGTTTTTCTACACGTAGATAAAGACATTGAGATTGTCTTGCACTTAAAAGTAAGACAATTGCTGGGTGAGTTAAATGGGCTGAGCCGAAAGATTTGACATCTTCTGGGCTACCGAAGGGCACATAACTTATAGTCAAAAGTTGAATATAGTAATGACCAGTCGCGATTGTACAGAGTACAGTGTAGCCGATTTCAATTAACAAAAAGACCAGGGAAAAGTGCAAAAGTGGAAAAACTGTTCCAGTGCTGCTGGTAAGAGGCTAATCCGAAGTATTTTGTGACGAGAAATCGACTGGTGCAAACCGCGTTGCTCTCCGACTAATACTTTTGGCTGTAGCGACAATTCAATGATCATTGATGTCATAATCACGTGCACAGCAACGGCTCTTACTCCATGGAAACCAGGGATATTTGCAATTTTTTAACAGCTGCCGATGCCTGGCCCAATTCCGCATCTTTTGGCACCTTATAAAAGTGGGTCAGTGTTTAGTTGTACTTTTTACAGCAGACTGTATCAAGTACCTTGTGTTTTTTATGTATAAATGGTGTGGTTTTTCTACACGTAGATAAAGACATTGAGATTGTCTTGCACTTAGAAGTAAGACAATTGCTGGGTGAGTTAAATGGGCTTAGCCCAAAGATTTCAGGTCTTCTGGGCTACCGAAGGGCACATAACTTATAGTCAAAAGTTGAATATAGTAATGACCAATCGCGATTGTACAGAGTACAGTGTAGCCGATTTCAATTAACAAACAGACCAGGTAAAAATGCAAAAGTGGAAAAACTGTTCCAGTGCTGCTGGTAAGAGGCTAATCCGACGTATTTTGTGACGAGAAATTGAATGGTGCAAACCGCGTTGCTCTCCGACCAATACTTTTGGCTGTAGTGACAATTGAATGATCATTTATGTCATAATCACGTGCCCAGCAACGGATCTTACTCCATGGAAACCAGGGATATATGCAATTTTTCAACAGTTGCCGATGCCTGGCTCAATTCCGCATCTTTTGGCACCTTACTGAATTGGGTCAGTGTTCAGTTGTACTTTTTACAGCAGACTGTATCAAGTACCTTGTGTTTATCACGTACAAATGGTGTGGTTTTTCTACACGTAGATGAAGACTTTGAGTTTGTCTTGCACTTAGAAGTAAGGCAATTGCTGGGTGAGTTAAATGGGCTTAGCCCAAAGATTTCAGATCTTCTGGGCTACCGAAGGGCACATAACTTATAGTCAAAAGTTGAATATAGTAATGACCAGTCGCGATGGTACATACTACAGTGTAGCCGATTTCAATTAACAAAAAGACCAGGCAAAAATGCAAAAGTGGAAAAACTGTTCCAGTGCTGCTGGTAAGAGGCTAATCCGACGTATTTTGTGACCAGAAATTGAATGGTGCAAACCGCGTTGCTCTCCGACCAATACTTTTGGCTGTAGTGACAATTGAATGATCATTTATGTCATAATCACGTGCCCAGCAACGGCTCTTACTCCATGGAAACCAGGGAAATTTGCAATTTTTCAACAGCTGCCGATACCTGGCTCAATTCCGCATCTTTTGGCACCTTATTCATGTGGGTCTGTGGTCAGTTGTACTTTTTACAGCAGACTGTATCAAGTACCTTGTGTTTTTCACGTACAAATGGTGTGGTTTTTCTACACGTAGATAAAGACATTGAGATTGTCTTGGAATTAGAAGTAAGACAATTGCTGGGTGAGTTAAATGGGCTGAGCCCAAAGATTTGACGTCTTCTGGGCTACCGAAGGGCACATAACTTATAGTCAAAAGTTAAATATAGTAATGACCACTCGCGATTGTACATAGTACAGTGTAGCCGATTTCAATTAACAAAAAGACCAGGCAAAAATGCAAAAGTGGAAAAACTGTTCCAGTGCTGCTGATAAGAGGCTAATCCGACGTATTTTGTGACGAGAAATCGAATGGTGCAATCCGCGTTGCTCTCCGACCAATACTTTTGGCTGTAGTGACAATTGAATGATCATTTATGTCATAATCACGTGCCCAGCAACGGCTCTTACTCCATGGAAACCAGGGAAATTTGCAATTTTTCAACAGCTGCCGATACCTGGCCCAATTCCGCATCTTTTGGCACCTTATAAATGTGGGTCAGTGTTTAGTTGTACTTTTTACAGCAGACTGTATCAAGTACCTTGTGTTTTTCACGTACAAATGGTGTGGTTTTTCTACACGTAGATAAAGACATTGAGATTGTCTTGGACTTAGAAGTAAGACAATTGCTGGGTGAGTTAAATGGGCTTGGCCCAAAGATTTGACGTCTTCTGGGCTACCGAAGGGCACATAACTTGTAGTCAAAAGTTGAATATAGTAATGACCAGTCGCGATTGTACAGAGTACAGTGTAGCCGATTTCAATTAACAAAAAGACCAGGTAAAAATGCAAAAGTGGAAAAACTGTTCCAGTGCTGCTGGTAAGAGGCTAATCCGACGTATTTTGTGACGAGAAATCGAATGGTGCAAACCGCGTTGCTCTCCGACTAATACTTTTGCCTGTAGTGACAATTGAATGATCATTTATGTCATAATCACGTGCCCAGCAACGGCTCTTACTCCATGGAAACCAGGGAACTTTACAATTTTTTAACAGCTGCCGATGCCTGGCTCAATTCCGCATCTTTTGGCACCTTACTGAAGTGGGTCAGTGTTCAGTTGTACTGTTTACAGCAGACTGTATCAAGTACCTTGTGTTTTTCACGTACAAATGGTGTGGTTTTTCTACACGTAGATAAAGACATTGAGATTGTCTTGCACTTAAAAGTAAGACAATTGCTGGGTGAGTTAAATGGGCTTAGCCCAAAGATTTCAAGTCTTCTGGGCTACCGAAGGGCACATAACTTATAGTCAAGAGTTGAATATAGTAATGACCAGTCGCGATTGTACAGAGTACAGTGTAGCCGATTTCAATTAACAAAAAGACCAGGCAAAAATGCAAAAGTGGAAAAACTGTTCCAGTGCTGCTGGTAAGAGGCTAATCCGAAGTATTTTGTGACGAGAAATTGAATGGTGCAAACCGCGTTGCTTTCCGACCAATACTTTTGGCTGTAGTGACAATTGAATGATCATTTATGTCATAATCACGTGCCCAGCAACGGATCTTACTCCATGGAAACCAGGGATATTTGCAATTTTTCAACAGCTGCCGATGCCTGGCTCAATTCCGCATCTTTTGGCACCTTACTTAAGTGGGTCAGTGTTCAGTTGTACTTTTTACAGCAGACTGTATCAAGTACCTTGTGTTTATCACGTACAAATGGTGTGGTTTTTCTACACGTAGATAAAGACTTTAAGATTGTCTTGCACTTAGAAGTAAGGCAATTGCTGGGTGAGTTACATGGGCTTAGCCCAAAGATTTCAGGTCTTCTGGGCTACCGAAGGGCACATAACTTATAGTCAAAAGTTGAATATAGTAATGACCAGTCGCGATTGTACAGAGTACAGTGTAGCCGATTTCAATTAACAAAAAGACCAGGCAAAAATGCAAAAGTGGAAAAACTGTTCCAGTGCTACTGGTAAGAGGCTAATCCGACGTATTTTGTGACGAGAAATCGAATGGTGCAAACCGCGTTGCTCTCCGACCAATACTTTTGGCTGTAGTGACAATTGAATGATCACTTATGTCATAATCACGTGCCCACCAACGGCTCTTACTCCATGGAAACCAGGGATATTTGCAATTTTTCAACAGCTGCCGATACCTGGCTCAATTCCGCATCTTTTGGCACCTTATTCACGTGGGTCTGTGGTCAGTTGTACTTTTTACAGCAGACTGTATCAAGTACCTTGTGTTTTTCACGTACAAATGGTGTGGTTTTTCTACACGTAGATAAAGACATTGAGATTGTCTTGGACTTAGAAGTAAGACAATTGCTGGGTGAGTTAAATGGGCTGAGCCCAAAGATTTGACGTCTTCTGGGCTACCGAAGGGCACATAACTTATAGTCAAAAGTTAAATATAGTAATGACCACTCGCGATTGTACATAGTACAGTGTAGCCGATTTCAATTAACAAAAAGACCAGGCAAAAATGCAAAAGTGGAAAAAACTGTTCCAGTGCTGCTGATAAGAGGCTAATCCGACGTATTTTGTGACGAGAAATCGAATGGTGCAATCCGCGTTGCTTTCCGACCATTACTTTTGGCTGTAGTGACAATTGAATGATCATTTATGTCATAATCACGTGCCCAACAACGGCTCTTACTCCATGGAAACCAGGGAAATTTGCAATTTTTCAACAGCTGCCGATACCTGGCCCAATTCCGCATCTTTTGGCACCTTATAAATGTGGGTCAGTGTTTAGCTGTACTTTTTACAGCAGACTGTATCAAGTACCTTGTGTTTTTCACGTACAAATGGTGTGGTTTTTCTACACGTAGATAAAGACATTGAGATTGTCTTGGACTTAGAAGTAAGACAATTGCTGGGTGAGTTAAATGGGCTTGGCCCAAAGATTTCAGGTCTTCTGGGCTACCGAAGGGCACATAACTTATAGTCAAAAGTTGAATATAGTAATGACCAGTCGCGATTGTACAGAGTACAGTGTAGCCGATTTCAATTAACAAAAAGACCAGGCAAAAATGCAAAAGTGGAAAAACTGTTCCAGTGCTGCAGGTAAGAGACTAATCCGACGTATTTTGTGACGAGAAATCGAATGGTACAATCCGCGTTGCTCTCCGACCAATACGTTTGGCTGTAGCGACAATTGAATGATCATTTATGTCATAATCACGTGCCCAGCAACGGCTATTACTCCATGGAAACCAGGGAAATTTGCAATTTTTCAACAGCTGCCGATGCCTGGCTCAATTCCGCATCTTTTGGCACCTTACTGAAGTGGGTCAGTGTTCAGTTGTACTTTTTACAGCAGATTGTATCAAGTACCTTGTGTTTTTAATGTACAAATGGTGTGGTTTTTCTACACGTAGATAAAGACATTGAGATTGTCTTGCACTTAGAAGTAAGACAATTCCTGGGTGAGTTAAATGGGCTTAGCCGAAAGATTTGATGTCTTCTGGGCTACCGAAGGGCACATAACTTATAGTCAAAAGTTGAATATAGTAATGACCAGTCGCGATTGTACAGAGTACAGTGTAGCCGATTTCAATTAACAAAAAGACCAGGCAAAAATGCAAAAGTGGAAAGACTGTTCCAGTGCTGGTGGTAAGAGGCTAATCCGACGTATTTTGTGACGAGAAATCAAATGGTGCAAACCGCGCTGCTCTCCGACCAATACTTTTGGCTGTAGCGAATATTGAATGATCATTTATGTCATAATCACGTGCACAGCAACGGCTCTTACTCCATGGAAACCAGGGAACTTTACAATTTTTTAACAGCTGCCGATGCCTGGCTCAATTCCGCATCTTTTGGCACCTTCCTGAAGTGGGTCAGTGTTCAGTTGTACTTTTTACAGCAGACTGTATCAAGTACCTTGTGTTTTTCACGTACAAATGGTGTGGTTTTTCTGCACGTAGATAAAGACATTGAGATTGTCTTGCACTTAGAAGTAAGACAATTGCTTGGTGAGTTAAATGGGCTTAGCCGAAATATTTGACGTCTTCTGGGCTACCGAAGGGCACATAACTTATAGTCAAAAGTTGAATATAGTAATGACCAGTCGCGATTGTACAGAGTACAGTGTAGCCGATTTCAATTAACAAAAAGACCAGGCAAAAATGCAAAAGTGGAAAAACTGTTCTAGTGCTGCTGGTAAGAGGCTAATCCGACGTATTTTGTGACGAGAAATCGAATGGTGCAAACCGCGTTGCTCTCCGACCAATACTTTTGGCTGTAGCGAGAATTCAATGATCATTGATGTCATAATCACGTGCCCAGCAACGGCTCTTACTCCATGGAAACCAGGGAAATTGGCAATTTTTCAACAGCTGCCGATACCTGGCCCAATTCCGCATCTTTTGGCACCTTATAAATGTGGGTCAGTGTTTAGTTGTACTTTTTACAGCAGACTGTATCAAGTACCTTGTGTTTTTCACGTACAAATGGTGTGGTTTTTCTACACGTAGATAAAGACATTGAGATTGTCTTGGACTTAGAAGTAAGACAATTGCTGGGTGAGTTAAATGGGCTTGGCCCAAAGATTTCAGGTCTTCTGGGCTACCGAAGGGCACATAACTTATTGTCAAAAGTTGAATATAGTAATGACCAGTCGCGATTGTACAGAGTACAGTGTAGCCGATTTCAATTAACAAAAAGACCAGGTAAAAATGCAAAACTGGAAAAACTGTTCCAGTGCTGCTGGTAAGAGGCTAATCCGACGTATTTTGTGACGAGAAATCGAATGGTACAAACCGCGTTGCTCTCCGACCAATACTTTTGGCTGTAGTGACAATTGAATGATCATTTATGTCATAATCACGTGCCCAGCAACGGCTCTTACTCCATGGAAAACAGGGAAATTTGCAATTTTTTAACAGCTGAAGATGCCTGGCTCAATTCCGCATCTTTTGGCACCTTACTGAAGTGAGTCAGTGTTCAGTTGTACTTTTTACAGCAGACTGTATCAAGTACCTTGTGTTTTTCATGTACAAATGGTGTGGTTTTTCTACACGTAGATAAAGACATTGAGATTGTCTTGCACTTAGAAGTAAGACAATTGCTGGGTGAGTTAAATGGGCTTAGCCGAAAGATTTGACGTCTTCTGGGCTACCGAAGGGCACATAACTTATAGTCAAAAGTTGAATATAGTAATGACCAGTCGCGATTGTACAGAGTACAGTGTAGCCGATTTCAATTAACAAAAAGACCAGGCAAAAATGCAAAAGTGGAAAAACTGTTCCAGTGCTGCTGATAAGAGGCTAATCCGACGTATTTTGTGACGAGAAATCGAATGGTGCAATCCCCGTTGCTCTCCGACCAATACTTTTGGCTGTAGTGACAATTGAATGATCATTTATGTCATAATCACGTGCCCAGCAACGGCTCTTACTCCATGGAAACCAGGGAAATTTGCAATTTTTCAACAGCTGCCGATACCTGGCCCAATTCCGCATCTTTTGGCACCTTATAAATGTGGGTCAGTGTTTAGTTGTACTTTTTACAGCAGACTGTATCAAATACCTTGTGTTTATCACGTACAAATGGTGTGGTTTTTCTACACGTAGATAAAGACATTGAGATTGTCTTGGACTTAGAAGTAAGACAATTGCTGGGTGAGTTAAATGGGCTGAGCCCAAAGATTTGACGTCTTCTGGGCTACCGAAGGGCACATAACTTATAGTCAAAAGTTAAATATAGTAATGACCACTCGCGATTGTACATAGTACAGTGTAGCCGATTTCAATTAACAAAAAGACCAGGCAAAAATGCAAAAGTGGAAAAACTGTTCCAGTGCTGCTGATAAGAGGCTAATCCGACGTATTTTGTGACGAGAAATCGAATGGTGCAATCCGCGTTGCTGTCCGACCAATACTTTTGGCTGTAGTGACAATTGAATGATCATTTATGTCATAATCACGTGCCCAGCAACGGCTCTTACTCCATGGAAACCAGGGAACTTTACAATTTTTTAACAGCTGCCGATGCCTGGCTCAATTCCGCATCTTTTGGCACCTTACTGAAGTGGGTCAGTGTTCAGTTGTACTGTTTTACAGCAGACTGTATCAAGTACCTTGTGTTTTTCACGTACAAATGGTGTGGTTTTTCTACACGTAGATAAAGACATTGAGATTGTCTTGCACTTAAAAGTAAGACAATTGCTGGGTGAGTTAAATGGGCTTAGCCGAAAGATTTCAGGTCTTCTGGGCTACCGAAGGGCACATAACTTATAGTCAAAAGTTGAATATAGTAATGACCAGTCGCGATTGTACAGAGTACAGTGTAGCCGATTTCAATTAACAAAAAGACCAGGTAAAAGTGCAAAAGTGGAAAAACTGTTCCAGTGCTGCTGGTAAGAGGCTAATCCGAAGTATTTTGTGACGAGAAATCGACTGGTGCAAACCGCGTTGCTCTCCGACGAATACTTTTGGCTGTAGCGACAATTCAATGATCATTGATGTCATAATCACGTGCCCAGCAACGGCTCTTACTCCATGGAAACCAGGGATATTTGCAATTTTTAACAGCTGCCGATGCCTGGCCCAATTCCGCATCTTTTGGCACCTTATAAAAGTGGGTCAGTGTTTAGTTGTACTTTTTACAGCAGACTGTATCAAATACCTTGTGTTTTTTATGTATAAATGGTGTGGTTTTTCTACACGTAGATAAAGACATTGAGATTGTCTTGCACTTAGAAGTAAGGCAATTGCTGGGTGAGTTAAATGGGCTTAGCCCAAAGATTTGACATCTTCTGGGCTACCGAAGGGCACATAACTTATAGTCAAAAGTTGAATATAGTAATGACCAGTCGCGATTGTACAGAGTACAGTGTAGCCGATTTCAATTAACAAAAAGACCAGGTAAAAATGCAAAAGTGGAAAAACTGTTCCAGTGCTGGTGGTAAGAGGCTAATCCGACGTATTTTGTGACGACAAATCGAATGGTGCAAACCGCGTTGCTCTCCGACTAATACTTTTGGCTGTAGCGACAATTCAATGATCATTTATATCATAATCACGTGCCCAGCAACGGCTCTTACTCCATGGAAACCAGGGAAATTTGCAATTTTTCAACAGCTGCCGATACCTGGCTCAATTCCGCATCTTTTGGCACCTTATTCATGTGGGTCTGTGGTCAGTTGTACTTTTTACAGCAGACTGTATCAAGTACCTTGTGTTTTTCACGTACAAATGGTGTGGTTTTTCTACACGTAGATAAAGACATTGAGATTGTCTTGGACTTAGAAGTAAGACAATTGCTGGGTGAGTTAAATGGGCTTAGCCGAAAGATTTGACGTCTTCTGGGCTACCGAAGGGCACATAACTTATAGTCAAAAGTTGAATATAGTAATGACCAGTCGCGATTGTACAGAGTACAGTGTAGCCGATTTCAATTAACAAAAAGACCAGGCAAAAATGCAAAAGTATAAAAACTGTTCCAGTGCTGGTGGTAAGAGGCTAATCCGACGTATTTTGTGACGAGAAATCGAATGGTGCAATCCGCGTTGCTCTCCGACCAATATTTTTGGCTGTAGCGACAATTGAATGATCATTTATGTCATAATCACGTGCTCTCCGACCAATACTTTTGTCTGTAGTGACAATTGAATGATCATTTATGTCATAATCACGTGCCCAGCAACGGCTCTTACTCCATGGAAACCAGGGAACTTTACAATTTTTTTTAACAGCTGCCGATGCCTGGCTCAATTCCGCATTTTTTGGCACCTTACTGAAGTGGGTCAGTGTTCAGTTGTACTTTTTACAGCAGACTGTATCAAGTACCTTGTGTTTTTTACGTACAAATGGTGTGGTTTTTCTACACGTAGATAAAGACATTGAGATTGTCTTGCACTTAGAAGTAAGGCAATTGCTGGGTGAGTTACATGGGCTTAGCCCAAAGATTTGACATCTTCTGGGCTACCGAAGGGCACATAACTTATAGTCAAAAGTTGAATATAGTAATGACCAGTCGCGATTGTACAGAGTACAGTGTAGCCGATTTCAATTAACAAAAAGACCAGGTAAAAATGCAAAAGTGGAAAAACTGTTCCAGTGCTGGTGGTAAGAGGCTAATCCGACGTATTTTGTGACGACAAATCGAATGGTGCAAACCGCGTTGCTCTCCGACTAATACTTTTGGCTGTAGCGACAATTCAATGATCATTTATATCATAATCACGTGCCCAGCAACGGCTCTTACTCCATGGAAACCAGGGAAATTTGCAATTTTTCAACAGCTGCCGATACCTGGCTCAATTCCGCATCTTTTGGCACCTTATTCATGTGGGTCTGTGGTCAGTTGTACTTTTTACAGCAGACTGTATCAAGTACCTTGTGTTTTTCACGTACAAATGGTGTGGTTTTTCTACACGTAGATAAAGACATTGAGATTGTCTTGGACTTAGAAGTAAGACAATTGCTGGGTGAGTTAAATGGGCTTAGCCGAAAGATTTGACGTCTTCTGGGCTACCGAAGGGCACATAACTTATAGTCAAAAGTTGAATATAGTAATGACCAGTCGCGATTGTACAGAGTACAGTGTAGCCGATTTCAATTAACAAAAAGACCAGGCAAAAATGCAAAAGTATAAAAAACTGTTCCAGTGCTGGTGGTAAGAGGCTAATCCGACGTATTTTGTGACGAGAAATCGAATGGTGCAATCCGCGTTGCTCTCCGACCAATATTTTTGGCTGTAGCGACAATTGAATGATCATTTATGTCATAATCACGTGCTCTCCGACCAATACTTTTGTCTGTAGTGACAATTGAATGATCATTTATGTCATAATCACGTGCCCAGCAACGGCTCTTACTCCATGGAAACCAGGGAACTTTACAATTTTTTTAACAGCTGCCGATGCCTGGCTCAATTCCGCATTTTTTGGCACCTTACTGAAGTGGGTCAGTGTTCAGTTGTACTTTTTACAGCAGACTGTATCAAGTACCTTGTGTTTTTTACGTACAAATGGTGTGGTTTTTCTACACGTAGATAAAGACATTGAGATTGTCTTGCACTTAGAAGTAAGGCAATTGCTGGGTGAGTTACATGGGCTTAGCCGAAATATTTGACGTCTTCTGGGCTACCGAAGGGCACATAACTTATAGTCAAAAGTTGAATATAGTAATGAGCAGTCGCGATTGTACAGAGTACAGTGTAGCCGATTTCAATTAACAAAAAGACCAGGCAAAAATGCAAAAGTGGAAAAACTGTTCCAGTGCTGCTGGTAAGAGGCTAATCCGACGTATTTTGTGACGAGAAATCGAATGGTGCAAACCGCGTTGCTCTCCGACCAATACTTTTGGCTGTAGCGACAATTCAATGATCATTGATGTCATAATCACGTGCCCAGCAACGGCTCTTACTCCATGAAAACCAGGGATATTTGCAATTTTTTAATAACTGCCGATGTCTGGCCAAATTCCGCATCTTTTGGCACCTTATAAATGTGGGTAAGTGTTTAGTTGTACTTTTTACAGCAGACTGTATCAAGTACCTTGTGTTTTTCACGTACAAATGGTGTGGTTTTTCTACACGTAGATAAAGACATTGAGATTGTCTTGGACTTAGAAATAAGACAATTGCTGGGTGAGTTAAATGGGCTTAGCCCAAAGATTTGACGTCTTCTGGGCTACCGAAGGGCACATAACTTATAGTCAAAAGTTAAATATAGTAATGACCACTCGCGATTGTACATAGTACAGTGTAGCCGATTTCAATTAACAAAAAGACCAGGCAAAAATGCAAAAGTGGAAAAACTGTTCCAGTGCTGCTGATAAGAGGCTAATCTGATGTATTTTGTGACGAGTAATCGAATGGTGCAATCCCCGTTGCTCTCCGACCAATACTTTTGGCTGTAGTGACAATTGAATGATCATTTATGTCATAATCACGTGCCCAGCAACGGCTCTTACTCCATGGAAACCAGGGAAATTGGCAATTTTTCAACAGCTTCCGATACCTGGCCCAATTCCGCATCTTTTGGCACCTTATAAATGTGGGTCAGTGTTTAGTTGTACTTTTTACAGCAGACTGTATCAAGTACCTTGTCTTTTTCACGTACAAATGGTCTGGTTTTTCTACACGTAGATAGAGACATTGAGATTGTCTTGGACTTAGAAGTAAGACAATTGCTGGGTGAGTTAAATGGGCTTAGCCCAAAGATTTCAGATCTTCTGGGCTACCGAAGGGCACATAACTTATAGTCAAAAGTTGAATATAGTAATGATCAGTCGCGATTGTACAGAGTACAGTGTAGCCGATTTCAATTAACAAAAAGACCAGGCAAAAATGCAAAAGTGGAAAAACTGTTCCAGTGCTGCTGGTAAGAGACTAATCCGACGTATTTTGTGACGAGAAATCGAATGGTGCAATCCGCGTTGCTCTCCGACCAATACGTTTGGCTGTAGCGACAATTGAATGATCATTTATGTCATAATCACGTGCCCAGCAACGGCTATTACTCCATGGAAACCAGGGAAATTTGCAATTTTTCAAAAGCTGCCGATGCCTGGCTCAATTCCGCATCTTTTGGCACCTTACTGAAGTGGGTCAGTGTTCAGTTGTACTTTTTACAGCAGACTGTATCAAGTACCTTGTGTTTTTCACGTACAAATGGTGTGGTTTTTCTGCACGTAGATAAAGACATTGAGATTGTCTTGCACTTAGAAGTAAGACAATTGCTGGGTGAGTTAAATGGGCTTAGCCGAAATATTTGACGTCTTCTGGGCTACCGAAGGGCACATAACTTATAGTCAAAAGTTGAATATAGTAATGACCAGTCGCGATTGTACAGAGTACAGTGTAGCCGATTTCAATTAACAAAAAGACCAGGCAAAAATGCAAAAGTGGAAAAACTGTTCTAGTGCTGCTGGTAAGAGGCTAATCCGACGTATTTTGTGACGAGAAATCGAATGGTGCAAACCGCGTTGCTCTCCGACCAATACTTTTGGCTGTAGCGACAATTCAATGATCATTGATGTCATAATCACGTGCCCAGCAACGGCTCTTACTCCATGGAAACCAGGGAAATTGGCAATTTTTCAACAGCTGCCGATACCTGGCCCAATTCCGCATCTTTTGGCACCTTATAAATGTGGGTCAGTGTTTAGTTGTACTTTTTACAGCAGACTGTATCAAGTACCTTGTGTTTTTCACGTACAAATGGTGTGGTTTTTCTACACGTAGATAAAGACATTGAGATTGTCTTGGACTTAGAAGTAAGACAATTGCTGGGTGAATTAAATGGGCTTGGCCCAAAGATTTCAGGTCTTCTGGGCTACCGAAGGGCACATAACTTATTGTCAAAAGTTGAATATAGTAATGACCAGTCGCGATTGTACAGAGTACAGTGTAGCCGATTTCAATTAACAAAAAGACCAGGTAAAAATGCAAAAGTGGAAAAACTGTTCCAGTGCTGCTGGTAAGAGGCTAATCCGACGTATTTTGTGACGAGAAATCGAATGGTGCAAACCGCGTAGCTCTCCGACCAATACTTTTGGCTGTAGTGACAATTGAATGATCATTTATGTCATAATCACGTGCCCAGCAACGGCTCTTACTCCATGGAAACCAGGGAAATTTGCAATTTTTTAACAGCTGAAGATGCCTGGCTCAATTCCGCATCTTTTGGCACCTTACTGAAGTGAGTCAGTGTTCAGTTGTACTTTTTACAGCAGACTGTATCAAGTACCTTGTGTTTTTCATGTACAAATGGTGTGGTTTTTCTACACGTAGATAAAGACATTGAGATTGTCTTGCACTTAGAAGTAAGACAATTGCTGGGTGAGTTAAATGGGCTTAGCCGAAAGATTTGACGTCTTCTGGGCTACCGAAGGGCACATAACTTATAGTCAAAAGTTGAATATAGTAATGACCAGTCGCGATTGTACAGAGTACAGTGTAGCCGATTTCAATTAACAAAAAGACCAGGCAAAAATGCAAAAGTGGAAAAACTGTTCCAGTGCTGCTGATAAGAGGCTAATCCGACGTATTTTGTGACGAGAAATCGAATGGTGCAATCCCCGTTGCTCTCCGACCAATACTTTTGGCTGTAGTGACAATTGAATGATCATTTATGTCATAATCACGTGCCCAGCAACGGCTCTTACTCCATGGAAACCAGGGAAATTTGCAATTTTTCAACAGCTGCCGATACCTGGCCCAATTCCGCATCTTTTGGCACCTTATAAATGTGGGTCAGTGTTTAGTTGTACTTTTTACAGCAGACTGTATCAAATACCTTGTGTTTTCCACGTACAAATGGTGTGGTTTTTTCTACACGTAGATAAAGACATTGAGATTGTCTTGCACTCAGAAGTAAGACAATTCCTGGGTGACTTAAAAGGGCTTAGCCGAAAGATTTGATGTTTTCTGGGCTACCGAAGGGCACATAACTTATAGTCAAAAGTTGAATATAGTAATGACCAGTCGCGATTGTACAGAGTACAGTGTAGCCGATTTCAATTAACAAAAATACCAGGCAAAAATGCAAAAGTATAAAAACTGTTCCAGTGCTGCTGGTAAGAGGCTAATCCGACGTATTTTGTGACGAGAAATCAAATGGTGCAAACCGCGTTGCTCTCCGACCAATACTTTTGGCTGTAGCGACAATTGAATGATCATTTATGTCATAATCACGTGCACAGCAACGGCTCTTACTCCATGGAAACCAGGGAACTTTACAATTTTTTAACAGCTGCCGATGCCTGGCTCAATTCCGCATCTTTTGGCACCTTCCTGAAGTGGGTCAGTGTTCAGTTGTACTTTTTACAGCAGACTGTATCAAGTACCTTGTGTTTTTCACGTACAAATGGTGTGGTTTTTCTGCACGTAGATAAAGACATTGAGATTGTCTTGCACTTAGAAGTAAGACAATTGCTGGGTGAGTTAAATGGGCTTAGCCGAAATATTTGACGTCTTCTGGGCTACCGAAGGGCACATAACTTATAGTCAAAAGTTGAATATAGTAATGACCAGTCGCGAATGTACAGAGTACAGTGTAGCCGATTTCAATTAACAAAAAGACCAGGCAAAAATGCAAAAGTGGAAAAACTGTTCTAGTGCTGCTGGTAAGAGGCTAATCCGACGTATTTTGTGACGAGAAATCGAATGGTGCAAACCGCGTTGCTCTCCGACCAATACTTTTGGCTGTAGCGACAATTCAATGATCATTGGTGTCATAATCACGTGCACAGCAACGGCTCTTACTCCATGGAAACCAGGGAAATTTGCAATTTTTCAACAGCTGCCGATACCTGGCCCAATTCCGCATCTTTTGGCACCTTATAAATGTGGGTCAGTGTTCAGTTGTACTTTTTACAGCAGATTGTATCAAGTACCTTGTGTTTTTAATGTACAAATGGTGTGGTTTTTCTACACGTAGATAAAGACATTGAGATTGTCTTGCACTTAGAAGTAAGGCAACTCCTGGGTGAGTTAAAAGGGCTTAGCCGAAAGATTTGATGTCTTCTGGGCTACCGAAGGGCACATAACTTATAGCCAAAAGTTGAATATAGTAATGACCAGTCGCGATTGTACAGAGTACAGTGTAGCCGATTTCAATTAACAAAAAGACCAGGCAAAAATGCAAAAGTATAAAAACTGTTCCAGTGCTGCTGGTAAGAGGCTAATCCGACGTATTTTGTGACGAGAAATCAAATGGTGCAAACCGCGTTGCTCTCCGACCAATACTTTTGGCTGTAGCGACAATTGAATGATCATTTATGTCATAATCACGTGCCCAGCAACTGCTCTTACTCCATGGAAACCAGGAAAATTTGCAATTTTTCAACACCTGCCGATACCTGGCTCAATTCCGCATCTTTTGGCACCTTATTCATGTGGGTCTGTGGTCAGTTGTACTTTTTACAGCAGACTGTATCAAGTACCTTGTGTTTTTCACGTACAAATGGTGTGGTTTTTCTACACGTAGATAAAGACATTGAGATTGTCTTGGACTTAGAAGTAAGACAATTGCTGGGTGAGTTAAATGGGCTTAGCCCAAAGATTTGACGTCTTCTGGGCTACCGAAGGGCACATAACTTATAGTCAAAAGTTGAATATAGTAATGACCAGTCGCGATTGTACAGAGTACAGTGTAGCCGATTTCAATTAACAAAAAGACCAGGCAAAAATGCAAAAGTGGAAAAACTGTTCCAGTGCTGCTGGTAAGAGGCTAATCCGACGTATTTTGTGACGAGAAATCGAACGGTGCAAACCGCGCTGCTCTCCTACTAATACTTTTGCCTGTAGTGACAATTGAATGATCATTTATGTCATAATCACGTGCACAGCAACGGCTCTTACTCCATGGAAACCAATGAACTTTACAATTTTTTAACAGCTGCCGATGCCTGGCTCAATTCCGCATCTTTTGGCACCTTCCTGAAGTGGGTCAGTGTTCAGTTGTACTTTTTACAGCAGACTGTATCAAGTACCTTGTGTTTTCCACGTACAAATGGTGTTGTTTTTCTGCACGTAGATAAAGACATTGAGATTGTCTTGCACTTAGAAGTAAGACAATTGCTGGGTGAGTTAAATGGGCTTAGCCGAAATATTTGACGTCTTCTGGGCTACCGAAGGGCACATAACTTATAGTCAAAAGTTGAATATAGTAATGACCAGTCGCGATTGTACAGAGTACAGTGTAGCCGATTTCAATTAACAAAAAGACCAGGTAAAAATGCAAAAGTGGAAAAACTGTTCCAGTGCTGCTGGTAAGAGGCTAATCCGACGTATTTTGTGACGAGAAATCGAATGGTGCAATCCCCGTTGCTCTCCTACCAATACTTTTGGCTGTAGTGACAATTGAATGATCATTTATGTCAAAATCACGTGCCCAGCAACGGCTCTTACTCCATGGAAACCAGGGAAATTTGCAATTTTTCAACAGCTGCCGATACCTGGCCATATTCCGCATCTTTTGGCACCTTATAAATGTGGGTCAGTGTTTAGTTGTACTTTTTACAGCAGACTGTATCAAGTACCTTGTGTTTTTCACGTACAAATGGTGTGGTTTTTCTACACGTAGATAAAGACATTGAGATTGTCTTGGACTTAGAAGTAAGACAATTGCTAGGTGACTTAAATGGGCTTGGCCCAAAGATTTCAGGTCTTCTGGGCTACCGAAGGGCACATAACTTATAGTCAAAAGTTGAATATAGTAATGACCAGTCGCGATTGTACAGAGTACAGTGTAGCCGATTTCAATTAACAAAAAGACCAGGTAAAAATGCAAAACTTAAAAAACTGTTCCAGTGCTGCTGGTAAGAGGCTAATCCGACGTATTTTGTGACGAGAAATCGAATGGTGCAAACCGCGTTGCTCTCCGACCAATACTTTTGGCTGTAGCGACAATTGAATGATCATTGATGTCATAATCACGTGCCCAGTAACGGCTCTTACTCCATGGAAACCAGGGAAATTTGCAATTTTTCAACACCTGCCGATGCCTGGCCCAATTCCGCATCTTTTGGCACCTTATAAATGTGGGTCAGTGTTTAGTTGTACTTTTTACAGCAGACTGTATCAAGTACCTTGTGTTTATCACGTACAAATGGTGTGGTTTTTCTACACGTAGATAAAGACATTGAGATTGTCTTGCACTTAGAAGTAAGGCAATTGCTGGGTGAGTTAAATGGGCTTAGCCCAAAGATTTCAGATCTTCTGGGCTACCGAAGGGCACATAACTTATAGTCAAAAGTTGAATATAGTAATGATCAGTCGCGATTGTACAGAGTACAGTGTAGCCGATTTCAATTAACAAAAAGACCAGGCAAAAATGCAAAAGTGGAAAAACTGTTCCAGTGCTGCTGGTAAGAGGCTAATCCGACGTATTTTGTGACGAGAAATCGAATGGTGCAATCCGCGTTGCTCTCCGACCAATACGTTTGGCTGTAGCGACAATTGAATGATCATTTATGTCATAATCACGTGCCCAGCAACGGCTATTACTCCATGGAAACCAGGGAAATTTGCAATTTTTCAAAAGCTGCCGATGCCTGGCCCAATTCCGCATCTTTTGGCACCTTACTGAAGTGGGTCAGTGTTCAGTTGTACTTTTTACAGCAGATTGTATCAAGTTCCTTGTGTTTTTAATGTACAAATGGTGTGGTTTTTCTACACGTAGATAAAGACATTGAGATTGTCTTGCACTTAGTAGTAAGACAATTCCTGGGTGAGTTAAAAGGGCTTAGCCGAAAGATTTGATGTCTTCTGGGCTACCGAAGGGCACATAACTTATAGCCAAAAGTTGAATATAGTAATGACCAGTCGCGATTGTACAGAGTACAGTGTAGCCGATTTCAATTAACAAACAGACCAGGCAAAAATGCAAAAGTATAAACACTGTTCCAGTGCTGCTGGTAAGAGGCTAATCCGACGTATTTTGTGACGAGAAATCAAATGGTGCAAACCGCGTTGCTCTCCGACCAATACTTTTGGCTGTAGCGACAATTGAATGATCATTTATGTCATAATCACGTGCCCAGCAACGGCTCTTACTCCATGGAAACCAAAAAAATTTGCAATTTTTCAACACCTGCCGATACCTGGCCCAATTCCGCATCTTTTGGCACCTTATTCATGTGGGTCTGTGGTCAGTTGTACTTTTTACAGCAGACTGTATCAAGTACCTTGTGTTTTTCACGTACAAATGGTGTGGTTTTTCTACACGTAGATAAAGACATTGAGATTGTCTTGGACTTAGAAGTAAGACAATTGCTAGGTGACTTAAATGGGCTTGGCCCAAAGATTTCAGGTCTTCTGGGCTACCGAAGGGCACATAACTTATAGTCAAAAGTTGAATATAGTAATGACCAGTCGCGATTGTACAGAGTACAGTGTAGCCGATTTCAATTAACAAAAAGACCAGGTAAAAATGCAAAACTGGAAAAACTGTTCCAGTGCTGCTGGTAAGAGGCTAATCCGACGTATTTTGTGACGAGAAATCGAATGGTGCAAACCGCGTTGCTCTCCGACCAATACTTTTGGCTGTAGCGACAATTGAATGATCATTGATGTCATAATCACGTGCCCAGTAACGGCTCTTACTCCATGGAAACCAGGGAAATTTGCAATTTTTCAACACCTGCCGATGCCTGGCCCAATTCCGCATCTTTTGGCACCTTATAAATGTGGGTCAGTGTTTAGTTGTACTTTTTACAGCAGACTGTATCAAGTACCTTGTGTTTATCACGTACAAATGGTGTGGTTTTTCTACACGTAGATAAAGACATTGAGATTGTCTTGCACTTAGAAGTAAGGCAATTGCTGGGTGAGTTAAATGGGCTTAGCCCAAAGATTTCAGATCTTCTGGGCTACCGAAGGGCACATAACTTATAGTCAAAAGTTGAATATAGTAATGATCAGTCGCGATTGTACAGAGTACAGTGTAGCCGATTTCAATTAACAAAAAGACCAGGCAAAAATGCAAAAGTGGAAAAACTGTTCCAGTGCTGCTGGTAAGAGGCTAATCCGACGTATTTTGTGACGAGAAATCGAATGGTGCAATCCGCGTTGCTCTCCGACCAATACGTTTGGCTGTAGCGACAATTGAATGATCATTTATGTCATAATCACGTGCCCAGCAACGGCTATTACTCCATGGAAACCAGGGAAATTTGCAATTTTTCAACACCTGCCGATGCCTGGCCCAATTCCGCATCTTTTGGCACCTTACTGAAGTGGGTCAGTGTTCAGTTGTACTTTTTACAGCAGATTGTATCAAGTTCCTTGTGTTTTTAATGTACAAATGGTGTGGTTTTTCTACACGTAGATAAAGACATTGAGATTGTCTTGCACTTAGTAGTAAGACAATTCCTGGGTGAGTTAAAAGGGCTTAGCCGAAAGATTTGATGTCTTCTGGGCTACCGAAGGGCACATAACTTATAGCCAAAAGTTGAATATAGTAATGACCAGTCGCGATTGTACAGAGTACAGTGTAGCCGATTTCAATTAACAAAAAGACCAGGCAAAAATGCAAAAGTATAAAAACTGTTCCAGTGCTGCTGGTAAGAGGCTAATCCGACGTATTTTGTGACGAGAAATCGAATGGTGCAAACCGCGCTGCTCTCCTACTAATACTTTTGCCTGTAGTGACAATTGAATGATCATTTATGTCATAATCACGTGCACAGCAACGGCTCTTACTCCATGGAAACCAGGGAACTTTACAATTTTTTAACAGCTGCCGATGCCTGGCTCAATTCCGCATCTTTTGGCACCTTCCTGAAGTGGGTCAGTGTTCAGTTGTACTTTTTACAGCAGACTGTATCAAGTACCTTGTGTTTTTCACGTACAAATGGTCTGGTTTTTCTGCACGTAGATAAAGACATTGAGATTGTCTTGCACTTAGAAGTAAGACAATTGCTGGGTGAGTTAAATGGGCTTAGCCGAAATATTTGACGTCTTCTGGGCTACCGAAGGGCACATAACTTATAGTCAAAAGTTGAATATAGTAATGACCAGTCGCGATTGTACAGAGTACAGTGTAGCCGATTTCAATTAACAAAAAGACCAGGCAAAAATGCAAAAGTGGAAAAACTGTTCTAGTGCTGCTGGTAAGAGGCTAATCCGACGTATTTTGTGACGAGAAATCGAATGGTGCAAAGCGCGTTGCTCTCCGACCAATACTTTTGGCTGTAGCGACAATTCAATGATCATTGATGTCATAATCACGTGCCCAGCAACGGCTCTTACTCCATGGAAACCAGGGATATTTGCAATTTTTTAACAGCTGCCGATGCCTGGCTCAATTCCGCATCTTTTGGCACCTTATAAATGTGGGTCAGTGTTCAGTTGTACTTTTTACAGCAGACTGTATCAAGTACCTTGTGTTTTTTATGTACAAATGGTCTGGTTTTTCTACACGTAGATAAAGACATTGAGATTGTCTTGGACTTAGAAGTAAGACAATTGCTGGGTGAGTTAAATGGGCTGAGCCCAAAGATTTGACGTCTTCTGGGCTACCGAAGGGCACATAACTTATAGTCAAAAGTTGAATATAGTAATGACCAGTCGCGATTGTACAGAGTACAGTGTAGCCGATTTCAATTAACAAAAAGACCAGGCAAAAATGCAAAAGTATAAAAACTGTTCCAGTGCTCCTGGTAAGAGGCTAATCCGACGTATTTTGTGACGAGAAATCGAATGGTGCAAACCGCGTTGCTCTCCTACTAATACTTTTGCCTGTAGTGACAATTGAATGATCATTTATGTCATAATCACGTGCCCAGCAACGGCTCTTACTCCATGGAAACCAGGGAACTTTACAATTTTTTAACAGCTGCCGATGCCTGGCTCAATTCCGCATCTTTTGGCACCTTCCTGAAGTGGGTCAGTGTTCAGTTGTACTTTTTACAGCAGACTGTATCAAGTACCTTGTGTTTTTTATGTACAAATGGTCTGGTTTTTCTACACGTAGATAAAGACATTGAGATTGTCTTGGACTTAGAAGTAAGACAATTGCTGGGTGAGTTAAATGGGCTGAGCCCAAAGATTTGACGTCTTCTGGGCTACCGAAGGGCACATAACTTATAGTCAAAAGTTGAATATAGTAATGACCAGTCGCGATTGTACAGAGTACAGTTTAGCCGATTTCAATTAACAAAAAGACCAGGCAAAAATGCAAAAGTATAAAAACTGTTCCAGTGCTGGTGGTAAGAGGCTAATCCGACGTATTTTGTGACGAGAAATCGAATGGTGCAAACCGCGCTGCTCTCCTACTAATACTTTTGCCTGTAGTGACAATTGAATGATCATTTATGTCATAATCACGTGCACAGCAACGGCTCTTACTCCATGGAATCCAGGGAACTTTACAATTTTTTAACAGCTGCCGATGCCTGGCTCAATTCCGCATCTTTTGGCACCTTCCTGAAGTGGGTCAGTGTTCAGTTGTACTTTTTACAGCAGACTGTATCAAGTACCTTGTGTTTTCCACGTACAAATGGTGTGGTTTTTCTGCACGTAGATAAAGACATTGAGATTGTCTTGCACTTAGAAGTAAGACAATTCCTGGGTGAGTTAAATGGGCTTAGCCGAAAGATTTCAGGTCTTCTGGGCTACCGAAGGGCACATAACTTATAGTCAAAAGTTGAATATAGTAATGACCAGTCGCGATTGTACAGAGTACAGTGTAGCCGATTTCAATTAACAAAAAGACCAGGCAAAAATGCAAAAGTGGAAAAACTGTTCCAGTGCTGCTGGTAAGAGGCTAATCCGACGTATTTTGTGACGAGAAATCGAATGGTGCAAACCGCGTTGCTCTCCGACCAATACTTTTGGCTGTAGTGACAATTGAATGATCATTTATGTCATAATCACGTGCCCAGCAACGGCTCTTACTCCATGGAAACCAGGGAAATTGGCAATTTTTCAACAGCTGCCGATACCTGGCCCAATTCTGCATCTTTGGCACCTTATAAATGTGGGTCAGTGTTTAGTTGTACTTTTTACAGCAGACTGTATCAAGTACCTTGTGTTTTTTATGTACAAATGGTGTGGTTTTTTCTACACGTAGATAAAGACATTGAGATTGTCTTGGACTTAGAAGTAAGACAATTGCTGGGTGAGTTAAATGGGCTTAGCCGAAATATTTGACGTCTTCTGGGCTACCGAAGGGCACATAACTTATAGTCAAAATTTGAATATAGTAATGACCAGTCGCGATTGTACAGAGTACAGTGTAGCCGATTTCAATTAACAAAAAGACCAGGCAAAAATGCAAAAGTGGAAAAACTGTTCTAGTGCTGCTGGTAAGAGGCTAATCCGACGTATTTTGTGACGAGAAATCGAATGGTGCAAACCGCGTTGCTCTCCGACCAATACTTTTGGCTGTAGCGACAATTCAATGATCATTGGTGTCATAATCACGTGCCCAGCAACGGCTCTTACTCCATGGAAACCAGGGAAATTTGCAATTTTTCAACAGCTGCCTATACCTGGCCCAATTCCGCATCTTTTGGCACCTTATAAATGTGGGTCAGTGTTCAGTTGTACTTTTTACAGCAGATTGTATCAAGTACCTTGTGTTTTTAATGTACAAATGGTGTGGTTTTTCTACACGTAGATAAAGACATTGAGATTGTCTTGCACTTAGAAGTAAGGCAACTCCTGGGTGAGTTAAAAGGGCTTAGCCGAAAGATTTGATGTCTTCTGGGCTACCGAAGGGCACATAACTTATAGCCAAAAGTTGAATATAGTAATGACCAGTCGCGATTGTACAGAGTACAGTGTAGCCGATTTCAATTAACAAAAAGACCAGGCAAAAATGCAAAAGTATAAAAAACTGTTCCAGTGCTGCTGGTAAGAGGCTAATCCGACGTATTTTGTGACGAGAAATCGAATGGTGCAAACCGCGTTGCTCTCCGACCAATACTTTTGGCTGTAGCGACAATTGAATGATCATTTATGTCATAATCACGTGCCCAGCAACAGCTCTTACTCCATGGAAACCAGGGATATTTGCAATTTTTCAACACCTGCCGATACCTGGCTCAATTCCGCATCTTTTGGCACCTTATTCATGTGGGTCTGTGGTCAGTTGTACTTTTTACAGCAGACTGTATCAAGTACCTTGTGTTTTTCACGTACAAATGGTCTGGTTTTTCTACACGTAGATAAAGACATTGAGATTGTCTTGGACTTAGAAGTAAGACAATTGCTGGGTGAGTTAAATGGGCTTAGCCCAAAGATTTGACGTCTTCTGGGCTACCGAAGGGCACATAACTTATAGTCAAAAGTTGAATATAGTAATGACCAGTCGCGATTGTACAGAGTACAGTGTAGCCGATTTCAATTAACAAAAAGACCAGGTAAAAATGCAAAAGTGGAAAAACTGTTCCAGTGCTGCTGGTAAGAGGCTAATCCGACGTATTTTGTGACGAGAAATCGAATGGTGCAATCCCCGTTGCTCTCCTACTAATACTTTTGGCTGTAGTGACAATTGAATGATCATTTATGTCAAAATCACGTGCCCAGCAACGGCTCTTACTCCATGGAAACCAGGGAAATTTGCAATTTTTCAACAGCTGCCGATACCTGGCCATATATTCCGCATCTTTTGGCACCTGTTATAAATGTGGGTCAGTGTTTAGTTGTACTTTTTACAGCAGACTGTATCAAGTACCTTGTGTTTTTCACGTACAAATGGTGTGGTTTTTCTACACGTAGATAAAGACATTGAGATTGTCTTGGACTTAGAAGTAAGACAATTGCTGGTGACTTAAAATGGCTTGGCCAAGATTTCAGGTCTTCTGGGCTACCGAAGGGCACATAAACTTATAGTCAAAAGTTGAATATAGTAATGACCAGTCGCGATTGTACAGAGTACAGTGTAGCCGATTTCAATTAACAAAAAGACAGGTAAAAAATGCAAAACTGGAAAAACTGTTCCAGTGCTGCTGGTAAGAGGCTAATCCGACGTATTTTGTGACGAGAAATCGAATGGTGCAAACCGCGTTGCTCTCCGACCAATACTTTTGGCTGTAGCGACAATTGAATGATCATTGATGTTCATAATCACGTGCCCAGCAACGGCTCTTACTCCATGGAAACCAGGGAAATTTGCAATTTTTCAACACCTGCCGATGCCTGGCCCAATTCCGCATCTTTGGCACCTTATAAATGTGGGTCAGTGTTTAGTTGTACTTTTTACAGCAGTCTGTATCAAGTACCTTGTGTTTATCACGTACAAATGGTGTGGTTTTTCTACACGTAGATAAAGACATTGAGATTGTCTTGCACTTAGAAGTAAGGCAATTGCTGGGTGAGTTAAATGGGCTTAGCCCAAAGATTTCAGATCTTCTGGGCTACCGAAGGGCACATAACTTATAGTCAAAAGTTGAATATAGTAATGATCACTCGCGATTGTACAGAGTACAGTGTAGCCGATTTCAATTAACAAAAAGACCAGGCAAAAATGCAAAAGTGGAAAAACTTTCCAGTGCTGCTGGTAAGAGGCTAATCCGACGTATTTTGTGACGAGAAATCGAATGGTGCAATCCGCGTTGCTCTCCGACCAATACGTTTGGCTGTAGCGACAATTGAATGATCATTTATGTCATAATCACGTGCCCAGCAACGGCTATTACTCCATGGAAACCAGGGAAATTTGCAATTTTTCAAAAGCTGCCGATGCCTGCTCAATTCCGCATCTTTTGGCACCTTACTGAAGTGGGTCAGTGTTCAGTTGTACTTTTTACAGCAGATTGTATCAAGTACCTTGTGTTTTTAATCTACAAATGGTGTGGTTTTTCTACACGTAGATAAAGACATTGAGATTGTCTTGCACTTAGAAGTAAGACAATTCCTGGGTGAGTTAAAAGGGCTTAGCCGAAAGATTTGATGTCTTCTGGGCTACCGAAGGGCACATAACTTATAGCCAAAAGTTGAATATAGGTAATGACCAGTCGCGATTGTACAGAGTACAGTGTAGCCGATTTCAATTAACAAAAAGACCAGGCAAAAATGCAAAAGTATAAAAACTGTTCCAGTGCTGCTGGTAAGAGGCTAATCCGACGTATTTTGTGACGAGAAATCAAATGGTGCAAACCGCGTTGCTCTCCGACCAATACTTTTGGCTGTAGCGACAATTGAATGATCATTTATGTCATAATCACGTGCCCAGCAACGGCTCTTACTCCATGGAAACCAGGAAAATTTGCAATTTTTCAACACCTGCCGATACCTGGCTCAATTCCGCATCTTTTGGCACCTTATTCATGTGGGTCTGTGGTCAGTTGTACTTTTTACAGCAGACTGTATCAAGTACCTTGTGTTTCTCACGTACAAATGGTGTGGTTTTTCTACACGTAGATAAAGACATTGAGATTGTCTTGGACTTAGAAGTAAGACAATTGCTGGGTGAGTTAAATGGGCTTAGCCCAAAGATTTGACGTCTTCTGGGCTACCGAAGGGCACATAACTTATAGTCAAAAGTTGAATATAGTAATGACCAGTCGCGATTGTACACAGTACAGTGTAGCCGATTTCAATTAACAAAAAGAACGAGGCAAAAATGCAAAAGTGGAAAAAACTGTTCCAGTGCTGCTGGTAAGAGGCTAATCCGACGTATTTTGTGACGAGAAATCGAACGGTGCAAACCGCGCTGCTCTCCTACTAATACTTTTGCCTGTAGTGACAATTGAATGATCATTTATGTCATAATCACGTGCACAGCAACGGCTCTTACTCCATGGAAACCAGGGAACTTTACAATTTTTTAACAGCTGCCGATGCCTGGCTCAATTCCGCATCTTTTGGCACCTTCCTGAAGTGGGTCAGTGTTCAGTTGTACTTTTTACAGCAGACTGTATCAAGTACCTTGTGTTTTCCACGTACAAATGGTGTGGTTTTTCTGCACGTAGATAAAGACATTGAGATTGTCTTGCACTTAGAAGTAAGACAATTGCTGGGTGAGTTAAATGGGCTTAGCCGAAATATTTGACGTCTTCTGGGCTACCGATGGGCACATAACTTATAGTCAAAAGTTGAATATAGTAATGACCAGTCGCGATTGTACAGAGTACAGTGTAGCCGATTTCAATTAACAAAAAGACCAGGTAAAAATGCAAAAGTGGAAAAACTGTTCCAGTGCTGCTGATAAGAGGCTAATCCGACGTATTTTGTGACGAGAAATCGAATGGTGCCATCCCCGTTGCTCTCCGACCAATACTTTTGGCTGTAGCGACAATTGAATGATCATTTATGTCATAATCACGTGCCCAGCAACGGCTCTTACTCCATGGAAACCAGGGAAATTTGCAATTTTTCAACAGCTGCCGATACCTGGCCCAATTCCGCATCTTTTGCCACCTTATAAATGTGGGTCAGTGTTTAGTTGTACTTTTTACAGCAGACTGTATCAAGTACCTTGTGTTTTTCACGTACAAATGGTGTGGTTTTTCTACACGTAGATAAAGACATTGAGATTGTCTTGCACTTAGAAGTAAGACAATTGCTGGGTGACTTAAATGGGCTTGGCCCAAAGATTTCAGGTCTTCTGGCTACCGAAGGGCACATAACTTATAGTCAAAAGTTGAATATATTAATGACCAGTCGCGATTTTACAGAGTACAGTGTAGCCGATTTCAATTAACAAAAAGACCAGGTAAAAATGCAAAACTGGAAAAACTGTTCCAGTGCTGCTGGTAAGAGGCTAATCCGACGTATTTTGTGACGAGAAATCGAATGGTGCAAACCGCGTTGCTCTCCGACCAATACTTTTGGCTGTAGCGACAACTGAATGATCATTGATGTCATAATCACGTGCACAGCAACGGCTCTTACTCTATGGAAACCAGGGAAATTTGCAATTTTTTAACACCTGCCGATGCCTGGCCCAATTCCGCATTTTTTGGCACCTTATAAATGTGGGTCAGTGTTTAGTTGTACTTTTTACAGCAGACTGTATCAAGTACCTTGTGTTTTTCACGTACAAATGGTGTGGTTTTTCTACACGTAGATAAAGACATTGTGATTGTCTTGCACTTAGAAGTAAGGCAATTGCTGGGTGAGTTAAATGGGCTTAGCCCAAAGATTTCAGATCTTCTGGGCTACCGAAGGGCACATAACTTATAGTCAAAAGTTGAATATAGTAATGATCAGTCGCGATTGTACAGAGTACAGTGTAGCCGATTTCAATTAACAAAAAGACCAGGCAAAAATGCAAAAGTGGAAAAACTGTTCCAGTGCTGCTGGTAAGAGGCTAATCCGACGTATTTTGTGACGAGAAATCGAATGGTGCAATCCGCGTTGCTCTCCGACTAATACGTTTGGCTGTAGCGACAATTAAATGATCATTTATGTCATAATCACGTGCCCAGCAACGGCTATTACTCCATGGAAACCAGGGAAATTTGCAATTTTTCAAAAGCTGCCGATGCCTGGCTCAATTCCGCATCTTTTGGCACCTTACTGAAGTGGGTCAGTGTTCACTTGTACTTTTTACAGCAGATTGTATCAAGTACCTTGTGTTTTTCACGTACAAATGGTGTGGTTTTTCTACACGTAGATAAAGACATTGAGATTGTTTTGCACTTAGAAGTAAGACAATTCCTGGGTGAGTTAAAAGGGCTTAGCCGAAAGATTTGATGTCTTCTGGGCTACCGAAGGGCACATAACTTATAGTCAAAAGTTGAATATAGTAATGATCACTCGCGATTGTACAGAGTACAGTGTAGCCGATTTCAATTAACAAAAAGACCAGGCAAAAATGCAAAAGTGGAAAAACTGTTCCAGTGCTGCTGTAAGAGGCTAATCCGACGTATTTTGTGACGAGAAATCGAATGGTGCAATCCGCGTTGCTCTCCGACCAATACGTTTGGCTGTAGCGACAATTGAATGATCATTTATGTCATAATCACGTGCCCAGCAACGGCTATTACTCCATGGAAACCAGGAAAATTTGCAATTTTTCAAAAGCTGCCGATGCCTGGCTCAATTCCGCATCTTTTGGCACCTTACTGAAGTGGGTCAGTGTTCAGTTGTACTTTTTACAGCAGATTGTATCAAGTACCTTGTGTTTTTAATGTACAAATGGTGTGCTTTTTCTACACGTAGATAAAGACATTGAGATTGTCTTGCACTTAGAAGTAAGACAATTCCTGGGTGAGTTAAAAGGGCTTAGCCGAAAGATTTGATGTCTTCTGGGCTACCGAAGGGCACATAACTTATAGCCAAAAGTTGAATATAGTAATGACCAGTCGCGATTGTACAGAGTACAGTGTAGCCGATTTCAATTAACAAAAAGACCAGGCAAAAATGCAAAAGTATAAAAACTGTTCCAGTGCTGCTGGTAAGAGGCTAATCCGACGTATTTTGTGACGAGAAATCAAATGGTGCAAACCGCGTTGCTCTCCGACCAATACTTTTGGCTGTAGCGACAATTGAATGATCATTTATGTCATAATCACGTGCCCAGCAACGGCTCTTACTCCATGGAAACCAGGAAAATTTGCAATTTTTCAACACCTGCCGATACCTGGCTCAATTCCGCATCTTTTGGCACCTTATTCATGTGGGTCTGTGGTCAGTTGTACTTTTTACAGCAGACTGTATCAAGTACCTTGTGTTTTTCACGTACAAATGGTCTGGTTTTTCTACACGTAGATAAAGACATTGAGATTGTCTTGGACTTAGAAGTAAGACAATTGCTGGGTGAGTTAAATGGGCTTAGCCCAAAGATTTGACGTCTTCTGGGCTACCGAAGGGCACATAACTTATAGTCAAAAGTTGAATATAGTAATGACCAGTCGCGATTGTACAGAGTACAGTGTAGCCGATTTCAATTAACAAAAAGACCAGGCAAAAATGCAAAAGTGGAAAAACTGTTCCAGTGCTGCTGGTAAGAGGCTAATCCGACGTATTTTGTGACGAGAAATCGAACGGTGCAAACCTCGCTGCTCTCCTACTAATACTTTTGCCTGTAGTGACAATTGAATGATCATTTATGTCATAATCACGTGCACAGCAACGGCTCTTACTCCATGGAAACCAGGGAACTTTACAATTTTTTAACAGCTGCCGATGCCTGGCTCAATTGCGCATCTTTTGGCACCTTCCTGAAGTGGGTCAGTGTTCAGTTGTACTTTTTACAGCAGACTGTATCAAGTACCTTGTGTTTTCCACGTACAAATGGTGTGGTTTTTCTGCACGTAGATAAAGACATTGAGATTGTCTTGCACTTAGAAGTAAGACAATTGCTGGGTGAGTTAAATGGGCTTAGCCGAAATATTTGACGTCTTCTGGGCTACCGAAGGGCACATAACTTATAGTCAAAAGTTGAATATAGTAATGACCAGTCGCGATTGTACAGAGTACAGTGTAGCCGATTTCAATTAACAAAAAGACCAGGTAAAAATGCAAAAGTGGAAAAACTGTTCCAGTGCTGCTGGTAAGAGGCTAATCCGACGTATTTTGTGACGAGAAATCGAATGGTGCAATCCGCGTTGCTCTCCGACCAATACTTGTGGCTGTAGCGACAATTGAATGATCATTTATGTCATAATCACGTGCCCAGCAACGGCTATTACTCCATGGAAACCAGGGAAATTTGCAATTTTTCAACAGCTGCCGATGCCTGGCTCAATTCCGCATCTTTTGGCACCTTACTGAAGTGGGTCAGTGTTCAGTTGTACTTTTTACAGCAGATTGTATCAAGTACCTTGTGTTTTTCACGTACAAATGGTGTGGTTTTTCTACACGTAGATAAAGACATTGAGATTGTCTTGCACTTAGAAGTAAGACAATTCCTGGGTGAGTTAAAAGGGCTTAGCCGAAAGATTTGATGTCTTCTGGGCTACCGAAGGGCACATAACTTATAGCCAAAAGTTGAATATAGTAATGACCAGTCGCGATTGTACAGAGTACAGTGTAGCCGATTTCAATTAACAAAAAGACAAGGCAAAAATGCAAAAGTATAAAAACTGTTCCAGTGCTGCTGGTAAGAGGCTAATCCGACGTATTTTGTGACGAGAAATCAAATGGTGCAAACCGCGTTGCTCTCCGACCAATACTTTTGGCTGTAGCGACAATTGAATGATCATTTATGTCATAATCACGTGCCCAGCAACGGCTCTTACTCCATGGAAACCAGGAAAATTTGCAATTTTTCAACACCTGCCGATACCTGGCTCACTTCCGCATCTTTTGGCACCTTATTCATGTGGGTCTGTGGTCAGTTGTACTTTTTACAGCAGACTGTATCAAGTACCTTGTGTTTTTCACGTACAAATGGTGTGGTTTTTCTACACGTAGATAAAGACATTGAGATTGTCTTGGACTTAGAAGTAAGACAATTGCTGGGTGAGTTAAATGGGCTTGGCCCTAAGATTTCAAGTTTTCTGAGCTACCGAAGGGCACATAACTTATAGTCAAAAGTTGAATATAGTAATGACCAGTCGCGATTGTACAGAGTACAGTGTAGCCGATTTCAATTAACAAAAAGACCAGGCAAAAATGCAAAAGTATAAAAACTGTTCCAGTGCTGCTGGTAAGAGGCTAATCCGACGTATTTTGTGACGAGAAATCGAATGGTGCAAACCGCGCTGCTCTCCTACTAATACTTTTGCCTGTAGTGACAATTGAATGATCATTTATGTCATAATCACGTGCACAGCAACGGCTCTTACTCCATGGAATCCAGGGAACTTTACAATTTTTAACAGCTGCCGATGCCTGGCTCAATTCCGCATCTTTTGGCACCTTCCTGAAGTGGGTCAGTGTTCAGTTGTACTCTTTACAGCAGACTGTATCAAGTACCTTGTGTTTTTCACGTACAAATGGTGTGGTTTTTTTGCACGTAGATAAAGACATTGAGATTGTCTTGCACTTAGAAGTAAGACAATTGCTGGGTGAGTTAAATGGGCTTAGCCGAAATATTTGACGTCTTCTGGGCTACCGAAGGGCACATAACTTATAGTCAAAAGTTGAATATAGTAATGACCAGTCGCGATTGTACAGAGTACAGTGTAGCCGATTTCAATTAACAAAAAGACCAGGTAAAAATGCAAAACTGGAAAAACTGTTCCAGTGCTGCTGGTAAGAGGCTAATCCGACGTATTTTGTGACGAGAAATTGAATGGTGCAAACCGCGTTGCTCTCCGACAATACTTGTGGCTGTAGCGACAATTGAATGATCATTTATGTCATAATCACGTGCCCAGCAACGGCTATTACTCCATGGAAACCAGGGAAATTTGCAATTTTTCAAAAGCTGCCGATGCCTGGCTCAATTCCGCATCTTTTGGCACCTTACTGAAGTGGGTCAGTGTTCAGTTGTACTTTTTACAGCAGATTGTATCAAGTACCTTGTGTTTTTCACGTACAAATGGTGTGGTTTTTCTACACGTAGATAAAGACATTGAGATTGTCTTGCACTTAGAAGTAAGACAATTCCTGGGTGAGTTAAAAGGGCTTAGCCGAAAGATTTGATGTCTTCTGGGCTACCGAAGGGCACATAACTTATAGCCAAAAGTTGAATATAGTAATGACCAGTCGCGATTGTACAGAGTACAGTGTAGCCGATTTCAATTAACAAAAAGACAAGGCAAAAATGCAAAAGTATAAAAACTGTTCCAGTGCTGCTGGTAAGAGGCTAATCCGACGTATTTTGTGACGAGAAATCGAATGGTGCAAACCGCGTTGCTCTCCGACCAATACTTTTGGCTGTAGCGACAATTGAATGATCATTTATGTCATAATCACGTGCCCAGCAACGGCTCTTACTCCATGGAAACCAGGAAAATTTGCAATTTTTCAACACCTGCCGATACCTGGCTCAATTCCGCATCTTTTGGCACCTTATTCATGTGGGTCTGTGGTCAGTTGTACTTTTTACAGCAGACTGTATCAAGTACCTTGTGTTTTTCACGTACAAATGGTGTGGTTTTTCTACACGTAGATAAAGACATTGAGATTGTCTTGCACTTAGAAGTAAGACAATTGCTGGGTGAGTTAAATGGGCTTAGCCGAAATATTTGACGTCTTCTGGGCTACCGAAGGGCACATAACTTATAGTCAAAAGTTGAATATAGTAATGACCAGTCGCGATTGTACAGAGTACAGTGTAGCCGATTTCAATTAACAAAAAGACCAGGCAAAAATGCAAAAGTGGAAAAACTGTTCCAGTGCTGCTGATAAGAGGCTAATCCGACGTATTTTGTGACGAGAAATCGAATGGTGCAAACTGCGTTGCTCTCCGACCAATACTTTTGCCTGTAGCGACAATTGAATGATCATTTATGTCATAATCACGTGCACAGCAACGGCTCTTACTCCATGGAAACCAGGGAAATTTGCAATTTTTCAACAGCTGCCGATACCTGGCCCAATTCCGCATCTTTTGGCACCTTATAAATGTGGGTCTGTGGTCAGTTGTACTTTTTACAGCAGACTGTATCAAGTACCTTGTGTTTTCCACGTACAAATGGTGTGGTTTTTCTACACGTAGATAAAGACATTGAGATTGTCTTGCACTTAGAAGTAAGACAATTGCTGGGTGAGTTAAAAGGGCTTAGCCGAAAGATTTGATGTCTTCTGGGCTACCGAAGGGCACATAACTTATAGCCAAAAGTTGAATATAGTAATGACCAGTCGCGATTGTACAGAGTACAGTGTAGCCGATTTCAATTAACAAAAAGACAAGGCAAAAATGCAAAAGTATAAAAACTGTTCCAGTGCTGCTGGTAAGAGGCTAATCCGACGTATTTTGTGACGAGAAATCGAATGGTGCAAACCGCGTTGCTCTCCGACCAATACTTTTGGCTGTAGCGACAATTGAATGATCATTTATGTCATAATCACGTGCCCAGCAACGGCTCTTACTCCATGGAAACCAGGAAAATTTGCAATTTTTCAACACCTGCCGATACCTGGCTCAATTCCGCATCTTTTGGCACCTTATTCATGTGGGTCTGTGGTCAGTTGTACTTTTTACAGCAGACTGTATCAAGTACCTTGTGTTTTTCACGTACAAATGGTGTGGTTTTTCTACACGTAGATAAAGACATTGAGATTGTCTTGCACTTAGAAGTAAGACAATTGCTGGGTGAGTTAAATGGGCTTAGCCGAAATATTTGACGTCTTCTGGGCTACCGAAGGGCACATAACTTTTAGTCAAAAGTTGAATATAGTAATGACCAGTCGCGATTGTACAGAGTACAGTGTAGCCGATTTCAATTAACAAAAAGACCAGGCAAAAATGCAAAAGTGGAAAAACTGTTCCAGTGCTGCTGATAAGAGGCTAATCCGACGTATTTTGTGACGAGAAATCGAATGGTGCAAACTGCGTTGCTCTCCGACCAATACTTTTGCCTGTAGCGACAATTGAATGATCATTTATGTCATAATCACGTGCACAGCAACGGCTCTTACTCCATGGAAACCAGGGAAATTTGCAATTTTTCAACAGCTGCCGATACCTGGCCCAATTCCGCATCTTTTGGCACCTTATAAATGTGGGTCTGTGGTCAGTTGTACTTTTTACAGCAGACTGTATCAAGTACCTTGTGTTTTCCACGTACAAATGGTGTGGTTTTTCTGCACGTAGATAAAGACATTGAGATTGTCTTGCACTTAGAAGTAAGACAATTGCTGGGTGAGTTAAATGGGCTTAGCCGAAATATTTGACGTCTTCTGGGCTACCGAAGGGCACATAACTTATAGTCAAAAGTTGAATATAGTAATGACCAGTCGCGATTGTACAGAGTACAGTGTAGCCGATTTCAATTAACAAAAAGACCAGGTAAAAATGCAAAAGTGGAAAAACTGTTCCAGTGCTGCTGGTAAGAGGCTAATCCGACGTATTTTGTGACGAGAAATCGAATGGTGCAATCCGCGTTGCTCTCCGACCAATACTTGTGGCTGTAGCGACAATTGAATGATCATTTATGTCATAATCACGTGCCCAGCAACGGCTATTACTCCATGGAAACCAGGGAAATTTGCAATTTTTCAAAAGCTGCCGATGCCTGGCTCAATTCCGCATCTTTTGGCACCTTACTGAAGTGGGTCAGTGTTCAGTTGTACTTTTTACAGCAGATTGTATCAAGTACCTTGTGTTTTTCACGTACAAATGGTGTGGTTTTTCTACACGTAGATAAAGACATTGAGATTGTCTTGCACTTAGAAGTAAGACAATTCCTGGGTGAGTTAAAAGGGCTTAGCCGAAAGATTTGATGTCTTCTGGGCTACCGAAGGGCACATAACTTATAGCCAAAAGTTGAATATAGTAATGACCAGTCGCGATTGTACAGAGTACAGTGTAGCCGATTTCAATTAACAAAAAGACAAGGCAAAAATGCAAAAGTATAAAAACTGTTCCAGTGCTGCTGGTAAGAGGCTAATCCGACGTATTTTGTGACGAGAAATCAAATGGTGCAAACCGCGTTGCTCTCCGACCAATACTTTTGGCTGTAGCGACAATTGAATGATCATTTATGTCATAATCACGTGCCCAGCAACGGCTCTTACTCCATGGAAACCAGGAAAATTTGCAATTTTTCAACACCTGCCGATACCTGGCTCACTTCCGCATCTTTTGGCACCTTATTCATGTGGGTCTGTGGTCAGTTGTACTTTTTACAGCAGACTGTATCAAGTACCTTGTGTTTTTCACGTACAAATGGTGTGGTTTTTCTACACGTAGATAAAGACATTGAGATTGTCTTGGACTTAGAAGTAAGACAATTGCTGGGTGAGTTAAATGGGCTTGGCCCTAAGATTTCAAGTTTTCTGAGCTACCGAAGGGCACATAACTTATAGTCAAAAGTTGAATATAGTAATGACCAGTCGCGATTGTACAGAGTACAGTGTAGCCGATTTCAATTAACAAAAAGACCAGGCAAAAATGCAAAAGTATAAAAACTGTTCCAGTGCTGCTGGTAAGAGGCTAATCCGACGTATTTTGTGACGAGAAATCGAATGGTGCAAACCGCGCTGCTCTCCTACTAATACTTTTGCCTGTAGTGACAATTGAATGATCATTTATGTCATAATCACGTGCACAGCAACGGCTCTTACTCCATGGAATCCAGGGAACTTTACAATTTTTTAACAGCTGCCGATGCCTGGCTCAATTCCGCATCTTTTGGCACCTTCCTGAAGTGGGTCAGTGTTCAGTTGTACTCTTTACAGCAGACTGTATCAAGTACCTTGTGTTTTTCACGTACAAATGGTGTGGTTTTTTTGCACGTAGATAAAGACATTGAGATTGTCTTGCACTTAGAAGTAAGACAATTGCTGGGTGAGTTAAATGGGCTTAGCCGAAATATTTGACGTCTTCTGGGCTACCGAAGGGCACATAACTTATAGTCAAAAGTTGAATATAGTAATGACCAGTCGCGATTGTACAGAGTACAGTGTAGCCGATTTCAATTAACAAAAAGACCAGGTAAAAATGCAAAACTGGAAAAACTGTTCCAGTGCTGCTGGTAAGAGGCTAATCCGACGTATTTTGTGACGAGAAATTGAATGGTGCAAACCGCGTTGCTCTCCGACCAATACTTGTGGCTGTAGCGACAATTGAATGATCATTTATGTCATAATCACGTGCCCAGCAACGGCTATTACTCCATGGAAACCAGGGAAATTTGCAATTTTTCAAAAGCTGCCGATGCCTGGCTCAATTCCGCATCTTTTGGCACCTTACTGAAGTGGGTCAGTGTTCAGTTGTACTTTTTACAGCAGATTGTATCAAGTACCTTGTGTTTTTCACGTACAAATGGTGTGGTTTTTCTACACGTAGATAAAGACATTGAGATTGTCTTGCACTTAGAAGTAAGACAATTCCTGGGTGAGTTAAAAGGGCTTAGCCGAAAGATTTGATGTCTTCTGGGCTACCGAAGGGCACATAACTTATAGCCAAAAGTTGAATATAGTAATGACCAGTCGCGATTGTACAGAGTACAGTGTAGCCGATTTCAATAACAAAAAGACAAGGCAAAAATGCAAAAGTATAAAAACTGTTCCAGTGCTGCTGGTAAGAGGCTAATCCGACGTATTTTGTGACGAGAAATCGAATGGTGCAAACCGCGTTGCTCTCCGACCAATACTTTTGGCTGTAGCGACAATTGAATGATCATTTATGTCATAATCACGTGCCCAGCAACGGCTCTTACTCCATGGAAACCAGGAAAATTTGCAATTTTTCAACACCTGCCGATACCTGGCTCAATTCCGCATCTTTTGGCACCTTATTCATGTGGGTCTGTGGTCAGTTGTACTTTTTACAGCAGACTGTATCAAGTACCTTGTGTTTTTCACGTACAAATGGTGTGGTTTTTCTACACGTAGATAAAGACATTGAGATTGTCTTGCACTTAGAAGTAAGACAATTGCTGGGTGAGTTAAATGGGCTTAGCCGAAATATTTGACGTCTTCTGGGCTACCGAAGGGCACATAACTTATAGTCAAAAGTTGAATATAGTAATGACCAGTCGCGATTGTACAGAGTACAGTGTAGCCGATTTCAATTAACAAAAAGACCAGGCAAAAATGCAAAAGTGGTAAAAACTGTTCCAGTGCTGCTGATAAGAGGCTAATCCGACGTATTTTGTGACGAGAAATCGAATGGTGCAAACTGCGTTGCTCTCCGACCAATACTTTTGCCTGTAGCGACAATTGAATGATCATTTATGTCATAATCACGTGCACAGCAACGGCTCTTACTCCATGGAAACCAGGGAAATTTGCAATTTTTCAACAGCTGCCGATACCTGGCCCAATTCCGCATCTTTTGGCACCTTATAAATGTGGGTCTGTGGTCAGTTGTACTTTTTACAGCAGACTGTATCAAGTACCTTGTGTTTTCCACGTACAAATGGTGTGGTTTTTCTACACGTAGATAAAGACATTGAGATTGTCTTGCACTTAGAAGTAAGACAATTCCTGGGTGAGTTAAAAGGGCTTAGCCGAAAGATTTGATGTCTTCTGGGCTACCGAAGGGCACATAACTTATAGCCAAAAGTTGAATATAGTAATGACCAGTCGCGATTGTACAGAGTACAGTGTAGCCGATTTCAATTAACAAAAAGACAAGGCAAAAATGCAAAAGTATAAAAACTGTTCCAGTGCTGCTGGTAAGAGGCTAATCCGACGTATTTTGTGACGAGAAATCGAATGGTGCAAACCGCGTTGCTCTCCGACCAATACTTTTGGCTGTAGCGACAATTGAATGATCATTTATGTCATAATCACGTGCCCAGCAACGGCTCTTACTCCATGGAAACCAGGAAAATTTGCAATTTTTCAACACCTGCCGATACCTGGCTCAATTCCGCATCTTTTGGCACCTTATTCATGTGGGTCTGTGGTCAGTTGTACTTTTTACAGCAGACTGTATCAAGTACCTTGTGTTTTTCACGTACAAATGGTGTGGTTTTTCTACACGTAGATAAAGACATTGAGATTGTCTTGCACTTAGAAGTAAGACAATTGCTGGGTGAGTTAAATGGGCTTAGCCGAAATATTTGACGTCTTCTGGGCTACCGAAGGGCACATAACTTATAGTCAAAAGTTGAATATAGTAATGACCAGTCGCGATTGTACAGAGTACAGTGTAGCCGATTTCAATTAACAAAAAGACCAGGCAAAAATGCAAAAGTGGAAAAACTGTTCCAGTGCTGCTGATAAGAGGCTAATCCGACGTATTTTGTGACGAGAAATCGAATGGTGCAAACTGCGTTGCTCTCCGACCAATACTTTTGCCTGTAGCGACAATTGAATGATCATTTATGTCATAATCACGTGCACAGCAACGGCTCTTACTCCATGGAAACCAGGGAAATTTGCAATTTTTCAACAGCTGCCGATACCTGGCCCAATTCCGCATCTTTTGGCACCTTATAAATGTGGGTCTGTGGTCAGTTGTACTTTTTACAGCAGACTGTATCAAGTACCTTGTGTTTTCCACGTACAAATGGTGTGGTTTTTCTGCACGTAGATAAAGACATTGAGATTGTCTTGCACTTAGAAGTAAGACAATTGCTGGGTGAGTTAAATGGGCTTAGCCGAAATATTTGACGTCTTCTGGGCTACCGAAGGGCACATAACTTATAGTCAAAAGTTGAATATAGTAATGACCAGTCGCGATTGTACAGAGTACAGTGTAGCCGATTTCAATTAACAAAAAGACCAGGTAAAAATGCAAAAGTGGAAAAACTGTTCCAGTGCTGCTGGTAAGAGGCTAATCCGACGTATTTTGTGACGAGAAATCGAATGGTGCAATCCGCGTTGCTCTCCGACCAATACTTGTGGCTGTAGCGACAATTGAATGATCATTTATGTCATAATCACGTGCCCAGCAACGGCTATTACTCCATGGAAACCAGGGAAATTTGCAATTTTTCAAAAGCTGCCGATGCCTGGCTCAATTCCGCATCTTTTGGCACCTTACTGAAGTGGGTCAGTGTTCAGTTGTACTTTTTACAGCAGATTGTATCAAGTACCTTGTGTTTTTCACGTACAAATGGTGTGGTTTTTCTACACGTAGATATAGACATTGAGATTGTCTTGCACTTAGAAGTAAGACAATTCCTGGGTGAGTTAAAAGGGCTTAGCCGAAAGATTTGATGTCTTCTGGGCTACCGAAGGGCACATAACTTATAGCCAAAAGTTGAATATAGTAATGACCAGTCGCGATTGTACAGAGTACAGTGTAGCCGATTTCAATTAACAAAAAGACAAGGCAAAAATGCAAAAGTATAAAAACTGTTCCAGTGCTGCTGGTAAGAGGCTAATCCGACGTATTTTGTGACGAGAAATCAAATGGTGCAAACTGCGTTGCTCTCCGACCAATACGTTTGGCTGTAGCGACAATTGAATGATCATTTATGTCTTAATCACTTGCCCAGCAACGGCTCTTACTCCATGGAAACCAGGAAAATTTGCAATTTTTCAACACCTGCCGATACCTGGCTCACTTCCGCATCTTTTGGCACCTTATTCATGTGGGTCTGTGGTCAGTTGTACTTTTTACAGCAGACTGTATCAAGTACCTTGTGTTTTTCACGTACAAATGGTGTGGTTTTTCTACACGTAGATAAAGACATTGAGATTGTCTTGGATTTAGAAGTAAGACAATTGCTGGGTGAGTTAAATGGGCTTGGCCCAAAGATTTCAAGTTTTCTGAGCTACCGAAGGGCACATAACTTATAGTCAAAAGTTGAATATAGTAATGACCAGTCGCGATTGTACAGAGTACAGTGTAGCCGATTTCAATTAACAAAAAGACCAGGCAAAAATGCAAAAGTATAAAAACTGTTCCAGTGCTGCTGGTAAGAGGCTAATCCGACGTATTTTGTGACGAGAAATCGAATGGTGCAAACCGCGTTGCTCTCCGACCAATACTTTTGGCTGTAGCGACAATTGAATGATCATTTATGTCATAATCACGTGCCCAGCAACGGCTCTTACTCCATGGAAACCAGGAAAATTTGCAATTTTTCAACACCTGCCGATACCTGGCTCAATTCCGCATCTTTTGGCACCTTATTCATGTGGGTCTGTGGTCAGTTGTACTTTTTACAGCAGACTGTATCAAGTACCTTGTGTTTTTCACGTACAAATGGTGTGGTTTTTCTACACGTAGATAAAGACATTGAGATTGTCTTGCACTTAGAAGTAAGACAATTGCTGGGTGAGTTAAATGGGCTTAGCCGAAATATTTGACGTCTTCTGGGCTACCGAAGGGCACATAACTTATAGTCAAAAGTTGAATTTAGTAATGACCAGTCGCGATTGTACAGAGTACAGTGTAGCCGATTTCAATTAACAAAAAGACCAGGCAAAAATGCAAAAGTGGAAAAACTGTTCCAGTGCTGCTGATAAGAGGCTAATCCGACGTATTTTGTGACGAGAAATCGAATGGTGCAAACTGCGTTGCTCTCCGACCAATACTTTTGCCTGTAGCGACAATTGAATGATCATTTATGTCATAATCACGTGCACAGCAACGGCTCTTACTCCATGGAAACCAGGGAAATTGGCAATTTTTCAACAGCTGCCGATACCTGGCCCAATTCCGCATCTTTTGGCACCTTATAAATGTGGGTCTGTGGTCAGTTGTACTTTTTACAGCAGACTGTATCAAGTACCTTGTGTTTTCCACGTACAAATGGTGTGGTTTTTCTGCACGTAGATAAAGACATTGAGATTGTCTTGCACTTAGAAGTAAGACAATTGCTGGGTGAGTTAAATGGGCTTAGCCGAAATATTTGACGTCTTCTGGGCTACCGAAGGGCACATAACTTATAGTCAAAAGTTGAATATAGTAATGACCAGTCGCGATTGTACAGAGTACAGTGTAGCCGATTTCAATTAACAAAAAGACCAGGTAAAAATGCAAAAGTGGAAAAACTGTTCCAGTGCTGCTGGTAAGAGGCTAATCCGACGTATTTTGTGACGAGAAATCGAATGGTGCAATCCGCGTTGCTCTCCGACCAATACTTGTGGCTGTAGCGACAATTGAATGATCATTTATGTCATAATCACGTGCCCAGCAACGGCTCTTACTCCATGGAAACCAGGAAAATTTGCAATTTTTCAACACCTGCCGATACCTGGCTCAATTCCGCATCTTTTGGCACCTTATTCATGTGGGTCTGTGGTCAGTTGTACTTTTTACAGCAGACTGTATCAAGTACCTTGTGTTTTTCACGTACAAATGGTGTGGTTTTTCTACACGTAGATAAAGACATTGAGATTGTCTTGGACTTAGAAGTAAGACAATTGCTGGGTGAGTTAAATGGGCTTGGCCCTAAGATTTCAGGTTTTCTGAGCTACCGAAGTGCACCAAACTTATAGTCAAAAGTTGAATATAGTAATGACCAGTCGCGATTGTACAGAGTACAGTGTAGCCGATTTCAATTAACAAAAAGACCAGGCAAAAATGCAAAAGTATAAAAACTGTTCCAGTGCTGCTGGTAAGAGGCTAATCCGACGTATTTTGTGACGAGAAATCGAATGGTGCAAACCGCGCTGCTCTCCTACTAATACTTTTGCCTGTAGTGACAATTGAATGATCATTTATGTCATAATCACGTGCACAGCAACGGCTCTTACTCCATGGAATCCAGGGAACTTTACAATTTTTTAACAGCTGCCGATGCCTGGCTCAATTCCGCATCTTTTGGCACCTTCCTGAAGTGGGTCAGTGTTCAGTTGTACTCTTTACAGCAGACTGTATCAAGTACCTTGTGTTTTTCACGTACAAATGGTGTGGTTTTTTTGCACGTAGATAAAGACATTGAGATTGTCTTGCACTTAGAAGTAAGACAATTGCTGGGTGAGTTAAATGGGCTTAGCCGAAATATTTGACGTCTTCTGGGCTACCGAAGGGCACATAACTTATAGTCAAAAGTTGAATATAGTAATGACCAGTCGCGATTGTACAGAGTACAGTGTAGCCGATTTCAATTAACAAAAAGACCAGGTAAAAATGCAAAACTGGAAAAACTGTTCCAGTGCTGCTGGTAAGAGGCTAATCCGACGTATTTTGTGACGAGAAATTGAATGGTGCAAACCGCGTTGCTCTCCGACCAATACTTGTGGCTGTAGCGACAATTGAATGATCATTTATGTCATAATCACGTGCCCAGCAACGGCTCTTACTCCATGGAAACCAGGGAAATTTGCAATTTTTCAACACCTGCCGATACCTGGCTCAATTCCGCATCTTTTGGCACCTTACTGAAGTGGGTCAGTGTTCAGTTGTACTTTTTACAGCAGATTGTATCAAGTACCTTGTGTTTTTCACGTACAAATGGTGTGGTTTTTCTACACGTAGATAAAGACATTGAGATTGTCTTGCACTTAGAAGTAAGACAATTCCTGGGTGAGTTAAAAGGGCTTAGCCGAAAGATTTGATGTCTTCTGGGCTACCGAAGGGCACATAACTTATAGCCAAAAGTTGAATATAGTAATGACCAGTCGCGATTGTACAGAGTACAGTGTAGCCGATTTCAATTAACAAAAAGACAAGGCAAAAATGCAAAAGTATAAAAACTGTTCCAGTGCTGCTGGTAAGAGGCTAATCCGACGTATTTTGTGACGAGAAATCAAATGGTGCAAACCGCGTTGCTCTCCGACCAATACTTTTGGCTGTAGCGACAATTGAATGATCATTTATGTCATAATCACGTGCCCAGCAACGGCTCTTACTCCATGGAAACCAGGAAAATTTGCAATTTTTCAACAGCTGCCGATACCTGGCTCAATTCCGCATCTTTTGGCACCTTATTTATGTGGGTCTGTGGTCAGTTGTACTTTTTACAGCAGACTGTATCAAGTACCTTGTGTTTTTCACGTACAAATGGTGTGGTTTTTCTACACGTAGATAAAGACATTGAGATTGTCTTGGACTTAGAAGTAAGACAATTGCTGGGTGAGTTAAATGGGCTTGGCCCTAAGATTTCAGGTTTTCTGAGCTACCGAAGTGCACATAACTTATAGTCAAAAGTTGAATATAGTAATGACCAGTCGCGATTGTACAGAGTACAGTGTAGCCGATTTCAATTAACAAAAAGACCAGGCAAAAATGCAAAAGTATAAAAACTGTTCCAGTGCTGCTGGTAAGAGGCTAATCCGACGTATTTTGTGACGAGAAATTGAATGGTGCAAACCGCGCTGCTCTCCTACTAATACTTTTGCCTGTAGTGACAATTGAATGATCATTTATGTCATAATCACGTGCACAGCAACGGCTCTTACTGCATGGAATCCAGGGAACTTTACAATTTTTTAACAGCTGCCGATGCCTGGCTCAATTCCGCATCTTTTGGCACCTTACTGAAGTGGGTCAGTGTTCAGTTGTACTCTTTACAGCAGACTGTATCAAGTACCTTGTGTTTTTCACGTACAAATGGTGTGGTTTTTTTGCACGTAGATAAAGACATTGAGATTGTCTTGCACTTAGAAGTAAGACAATTGCTGGGTGAGTTAAATGGGCTTAGCCGAAATATTTGACGTCTTCTGGGCTACCGAAGGGCACATAACTTATAGTCAAAAGTTGAATATAGTAATGACCAGTCGCGATTGTACAGAGTACAGTGTAGCCGATTTCAATTAACAAAAAGACCAGGTAAAAATGCAAAAGTGGAAAAACTGTTCCAGTGCTGCTGGTAAGAGGCTAATCCGACGTATTTTGTGACGAGAAATCGAATGGTGCAATCCGCGTTGCTCTCCGACCAATACTTGTGGCTGTAGCGACAATTGAATGATCATTTATGTCATAATCACGTGCCCAGCAACGGCTCTTACTCCATGGAAACCAGGAAAATTTGCAATTTTTCAACACCTGCCGATACCTGGCTCAATTCCGCATCTTTTGGCACCTTATTCATGTGGGTCTGTGGTCAGTTGTACTTTTTACAGCAGACTGTATCAAGTACCTTGTGTTTTTCACGTACAAATGGTGTGGTTTTTCTACACGTAGATAAAGACATTGAGATTGTCTTGGACTTAGAAGTAAGACAATTGCTGGGTGAGTTAAATGGGCTTGGCCCTAAGATTTCAGGTTTTCTGAGCTACCGAAGTGCACCAAACTTATAGTCAAAAGTTGAATATAGTAATGACCAGTCGCGATTGTACAGAGTACAGTGTAGCCGATTTCAATTAACAAAAAGACCAGGAAAAAATGCAAAATTGGAAAAATTGTTCCAGTGCTGCTGGTAAGAGGCTAATCCGACGTATTTTGTGACGACAAATCGAATGGTGCAAACCGCGTTGCTCTCCGACCAATACTTTTGCCTGTAGCGACAATTGAATGATCATTTATGTCATAATCACGTGCACAGCAACGGCTCTTACTCCATGGAAACCAGGGAAATTGGCAATTTTTCAACAGCTGCCGATACCTGGCCCAATTCCGCATCTTTTGGCACCTTATAAATGTGGCTCTGTGATCAGTTGTACTTTTTACAGCAGACTATATCAAGTACCTTGTGTTTTTCACGTACAAATGGTGTGGTTTTTCTACACGTAGATAAAGACATTGAGATTGTCTTGCACTTAGAAGTAAGACAATTGCTGGGTGAGTTAAATGGGCTTAGCCGAAATATTTGACGTCTTCTGGGCTACCGAAGGGCACATAACTTATAGTCAAAAGTTGAATATAGTAATGACCAGTCGCGATTGTACAGAGTACAGTGTAGCCGATTTCAATTAACAAAAAGACCAGGCAAAAATGCAAAAGTGGAAAAACTGTTCCAGTGCTGCTGATAAGAGGCTAATCCGACGTATTTTGTGACGAGAAATCGAATGGTGCAAACTGCGTTGCTCTCCGACCAATACTTTTGCCTGTAGCGACAATTGAATGATCATTTATGTCATAATCACGTGCACAGCAACGGCTCTTACTCCATGGAAACCAGGGAAATTGGCAATTTTTCAACAGCTGCCGATACCTGGCCCAATTCCGCATCTTTTGGCACCTTATAAATGTGGGTCTGTGGTCAGTTGTACTTTTTACAGCAGACTGTATCAAGTACCTTGTGTTTTCCACGTACAAATGGTGTGGTTTTTCTACACGTAGATAAAGACATTGAGATTGTCTTGCACTTAGAAGTAAGACAATTGCTGGGTGAGTTAAATGGGCTTAGCCGAAATATTTGACGTCTTCTGGGCTACCGAAGGGCACATAACTTATAGTCAAAAGTTGAATATAGTAATGACCAGTCGCGATTGTACAGAGTACAGTGTAGCCGATTTCAATTAACAAAAAGACCAGGTAAAAATGCAAAAGTGGAAAAACTGTTCCAGTGCTGCTGGTAAGAGGCTAATCCGACGTATTTTGTGACGAGAAATCGAATGGTGCAATCCGCGTTGCTCTCCGACCAATACTTGTGGCTGTAGCGACAATTGAATGATCATTTATGTCATAATCACGTGCCCAGCAACGGCTATTACTCCATGGAAACCAGGGAAATTTGCAATTTTTCAAAAGCTGCCGATGCCTGGCTCAATTCCGCATCTTTTGGCACCTTACTGAAGTGGGTCAGTGTTCAGTTGTACTTTTTACAGCAGATTGTATCAAGTACCTTGTGTTTTTCACGTACAAATGGTGTGGTTTTTCTACACGTAGATAAAGACATTGAGATTGTCTTGCACTTAGAAGTAAGACAATTCCTGGGTGAGTTAAAAGGGCTTAGCCGAAAGATTTGATGTCTTCTGGGCTACCGAAGGGCACATAACTTATAGCCAAAAGTTGAATATAGTAATGACCAGTCGCGATTGTACAGAGTACAGTGTAGCCGATTTCAATTAACAAAAAGACAAGGCAAAAATGCAAAAGTATAAAAACTGTTCCAGTGCTGCTGGTAAGAGGCTAATCCGACGTATTTTGTGACGAGAAATCAAATGGTGCAAACCGCGTTGCTCTCCGACCAATACTTTTGGCTGTAGCGACAATTGAATGATCATTTATGTCTTAATCACGTGCCCAGCAACGGCTCTTACTCCATGGAAACCAGGAAAATTTGCAATTTTTCAACACCTGCCGATACCTGGCTCACTTCCGCATCTTTTGGCACCTTATTCATGTGGGTCTGTGGTCAGTTGTACTTTTTACAGCAGACTGTATCAAGTACCTTGTGTTTTTCACGTACAAATGGTGTGGTTTTTCTACACGTAGATAAAGACATTGAGATTGTCTTGGACTTAGAAGTAAGACAATTGCTGGGTGAGTTAAATGGGATTGGCCCTAAGATTTCAAGTTTTCTGAGCTACCGAAGGGCACATAACTTATAGTCAAAAGTTGAATATAGTAATGACCAGTCGCGATTGTACAGAGTACAGTGTAGCCGATTTCAATTAACAAAAAGACCAGGCAAAAATGCAAAAGTATAAAAACTGTTCCAGTGCTGCTGGTAAGAGGCTAATCCGACGTATTTTGTGACGAGAAATCGAATGGTGCAAACCGCGCTGCTCTCCTACTAATACTTTTGCCTGTAGTGACAATTGAATGATCATTTATGTCATAATCACGTGCACAGCAACGGCTCTTACTCCATGGAATCCAGGGAACTTTACAATTTTTTAACAGCTGCCGATGCCTGGCTCAATTCCGCATCTTTTGGCACCTTCCTGAAGTGGGTCAGTGTTCAGTTGTACTCTTTACAGCAGACTGTATCAAGTACCTTGTGTTTTTCACGTACAAATGGTGTGGTTTTTTTGCACGTAGATAAAGACATTGAGATTGTCTTGCACTTAGAAGTAAGACAATTGCTGGGTGAGTTAAATGGGCTTAGCCGAAATATTTGACGTCTTCTGGGCTACCGAAGGGCACATAACTTATAGTCAAAAGTTGAATATAGTAATGACCATTCGCGATTGTACAGAGTACAGTGTAGCCGATTTCAATTAACAAAAAGACCAGGTAAAAATGCAAAACTGGAAAAACTGTTCCAGTGCTGCTGGTAAGAGGCTAATCCGACGTATTTTGTGACGAGAAATTGAATGGTGCAAACCGCGTTGCTCTCCGACCAATACTTGTGGCTGTAGCGACAATTGAATGATCATTTATGTCATAATCACGTGCCCAGCAACGGCTATTACTCCATGGAAACCAGGGAAATTTGCAATTTTTCAACAGCTGCCGATGCCTGGCTCAATTCCGCATCTTTTGGCACCTTACTGAAGTGGGTCAGTGTTCAGTTGTACTTTTTACAGCAGATTGTATCAAGTACCTTGTGTTTTTCACGTACAAATGGTGTGGTTTTTCTACACGTAGATAAAGACATTGAGATTGTCTTGCACTTAGAAGTAAGACAATTCCTGGGTGAGTTAAAAGGGCTTAGCCGAAAGATTTGATGTCTTCTGGGCTACCGAAGGGCACATAACTTATAGCCAAAAGTTGAATATAGTAATGACCAGTCGCGATTGTACAGAGTACAGTGTAGCCGATTTCAATTAACAAAAAGACAAGGCAAAAATGCAAAAGTATACAAACTGTTCCAGTGCTGCTGGTAAGAGGCTAATCCGACGTATTTTGTGACGAGAAATCAAATGGTGCAAACCGCGTTGCTCTCCGACCAATACTTTTGGCTGTAGCGACAATTGAATGATCATTTATGTCATAATCACGTGCCCAGCAACGGCTCTTACTCCATGGAAACCAGGAAAATTTGCAATTTTTCAACACCTGCCGATACCTGGCTCAATTCCGCATCTTTTGGCACCTTATTCATGTGGGTCTGTGGTCAGTTGTACTTTTTACAGCAGACTGTATCAAGTACCTTGTGTTTTTCACGTACAAATGGTGTGGTTTTTCTACACGTAGATAAAGACATTGAGATTGTCTTGGACTTAGAAGTAAGACAATTGCTGGGTGAGTTAAATGGGCTTGGCCCTAAGATTTCAGGTTTTCTGAGCTACCGAAGTGCACCAAACTTATAGTCAAAAGTTGAATATAGTAATGACCAGTCGCGATTGTACAGAGTACAGTGTAGCCGATTTCAATTAACAAAAAGACCAGGCAAAAATGCAAAAGTATAAAAACTGTTCCAGTGCTGCTGGTAAGAGGCTAATCCGACGTATTTTGTGACGAGAAATCGAATGGTGCAAACCGCGCTGCTCTCCTACTAATACTTTTGCCTGTAGTGACAATTGAATGATCATTTATGTCATAATCACGTGCACAGCAACGGCTCTTACTCCATGGAATCCAGGGAACTTTACAATTTTTTAACAGCTGCCGATGCCTGGCTCAATTCCGCATCTTTTGGCACCTTCCTGAAGTGGGTCAGTGTTCAGTTGTACTCTTTACAACAGACTGTATCAAGTACCTTGTGTTTTTCACGTACAAATGGTGTGGTTTTTTTTGCACGTAGATAAAGACATTGAGATTGTCTTGCACTTAGAAGTAAGACAATTGCTGGGTGAGTTAAATGGGCTTAGCCGAAATATTTGACGTCTTCTGGGCTACCGAAGGGCACATAACTTATAGTCAAAAGTTGAATATAGTAATGACCAGTCGCGATTGTACAGAGTACAGTGTAGCCGATTTCAATTAACAAAAAGACCAGGTAAAAATGCAAAACTGGAAAAACTGTTCCAGTGCTGCTGGTAAGAGGCTAATCCGACGTATTTTGTGACGAGAAATTGAATGGTGCAAACCGCGTTGCTCTCCGACCAATACTTGTGGCTGTAGCGACAATTGAATGATCATTTATGTCATAATCACGTGCCCAGCAACGGCTCTTACTCCATGGAAACCAGGGAAATTTGCAATTTTTCAAAAGCTGCCGATGTCTGGCTCAATTCCGCATCTTTTGGCACCTTACTGAAGTGGGTCAGTGTGCAGTTGTACTTTTTACAGCAGATTGTATCAAGTACCTTGTGTTTTTCACGTACAAATGGTGTGGTTTTTCTACACGTAGATAAAGAGATTGTCTTGCACTTAGAAGTAAGACAATTCCTGGGTGAGTTAAAAGGGCTTAGCCGAAAGATTTGATGTCTTCTGGGCTACCGAAGGGCACATAACTTATAGCCAAAAGTTGAATATAGTAATGACCAGTCGCGATTGTACAGAGTACAGTGTAGCCGATTTCAATTAACAAAAAGACAAGGCAAAAATGCAAAAGTATAAAAACTGTTCCAGTGCTGCTGGTAAGAGGCTAATCCGACGTATTTTGTGACGAGAAATCAAATGGTGCAAACCGCGTTGCTCTCCGACCAATACTTTTGGCTGTAGCGACAATTGAATGATCATTTATGTCATAATCACGTGCCCAGCAACGGCTCTTACTCCATGGAAACCAGGAAAATTTGCAATTTTTCAACAGCTGCCGATACCTGGCTCAATTCCGCATCTTTTGGCACCTTATTCATGTGGGTCTGTGGTCAGTTGTACTTTTTACAGCAGACTGTATCAAGTACCTTGTGTTTTTCACGTACAAATGGTGTGGTTTTTCTACACGTAGATAAAGACATTGAGATTGTCTTGGACTTAGAAGTAAGACAATTGCTGAGTGAGTTAAATGGGCTTGGCCCTAAGATTTCAGGTTTTCTGAGCTACCGAAGTGCACATAACTTATAGTCAAAAGTTGAATATAGTAATGACCAGTCGCGATTGTACAGAGTACAGTGTAGCCGATTTCAATTAACAAAAAGACCAGGCAAAAATGCAAAAGTATAAAAACTGTTCCAGTGCTGCTGGTAAGAGGCTAATCCGACGTATTTTGTGACGAGAAATTGAATGGTGCAAACCGCGCTGCTCTCCTACTAATACTTTTGCCTGTAGTGACAATTGAATGATCATTTATGTCATAATCACGTGCACAGCAACGGCTCTTACTGCATGGAATCCAGGGAACTTTACAATTTTTTAACAGCTGCCGATGCCTGGCTCAATTCCGCATCTTTTGGCACCTTACTGAAGTGGGTCAGTGTTCAGTTGTACTCTTTACAGCAGACTGTATCAAGTACCTTGTGTTTTTCACGTACAAATGGTGTGGTTTTTTTGCACGTAGATAAAGACATTGAGATTGTCTTGCACTTAGAAGTAAGACAATTGCTGGGTGAGTTAAATGGGCTTAGCCGAAATATTTGACGTCTTCTGGGCTACCGAAGGGCACATAACTTATAGTCAAAAGTTGAATATAGTAATGACCAGTCGCGATTGTACAGAGTACAGTGTAGCCGATTTCAATTAACAAAAAGACCAGGTAAAAATGCAAAACTGGAAAAACTGTTCCAGTGCTGCTGGTAAGAGGCTAATCCGACGTATTTTGTGACGAGAAATTGAATGGTGCAAACCGCGTTGCTCTCCAACCAATACTTTTGGCTGTAGTGACAATTGAATGATCATTTATGTCATAATCACGTGCCCAGCAACGGCTCTTACTCCATGGAAACCAGGGAAATTTGCAATTTTTCAACAGCTGCCGATGCCTGGCTCAATTCCGCATCTTTTGGCACCTTACTGAAGTGGGTCAGTGTTCAGTTGTACTTTTTACAGCAGACTGTATCAAGTACCTTGTGTTTTTCACGTACAAATGGTGTGGTTTTTTTGCACGTAGATAAAGACATTGAGATTGTCTTGCACTTAGAAGTAAGACAATTGCTGGGTGAGTTAAATGGGCTTAGCCGAAATATTTGACGTCTTCTGGGCTACCGAAGGGCACATAACTTATAGTCAAAAGTTGAATATAGTAATGACCAGTCGCGATTGTACAGAGTACAGTGTAGCCGATTTCAATTAACAAAAAGACCAGGTAAAAATGCAAAACTGGAAAAACTGTTCCAGTGCTGCTGGTAAGAGGCTAATCCGACGTATTTTGTGACGAGAAATTGAATGGTGCAAACCGCATTGCTCTCCAACCAATACTTTTGGCTGTAGTGACAATTGAATGATCATTTATGTCATAATCACGTGCCCAGCAACGGCTCTTACTCCATGGAAACCAGGGATATTTGCAATTTTTCAACAGCTGCCGATGCCTGGCTCAATTCCGCATCTTTTGGCACCTTACTGAAGTGGGTCAGTGTTCAGTTGTACTTTTTACAGCAGACTGTATCAAGTACCTTGTGTTTATCACGTACAAATGGTGTGGTTTTTCTACACGTAGATAAAGACATTGAGATTGTCTTGCACTTAGAAGTAAGACAATTGCTGGGTGAGTTAAATGGGATTAGCCCAAAGATTTCAGGTCTTCTGGGCTACCGAAGGGCACATAACTTATAGTCAAAAGTTGAATATAGTAATGACCAGTCGCGATTGTACAGAGTACAGTGTAGCCGATTTCAATTAACAAAAAGACCAGGCAAAAATGCAAAATTGGAAAAATTGTTCCAGTGCTGCTGGTAAGAGGCTAATCCGACGTATTTTGTGACGACAAATCGAATGGTGCAAACCGCGTTGCTCTCCGACCAATACTTTTGCCTGTAGCGACAATTGAATGATCATTTATGTCATAATCACGTGCACAGCAACGGCTCTTACTCCATGGAAACCAGGGAAATTGGCAATTTTTCAACAGCTGCCGATACCTGGCCCAATTCCGCATCTTTTGGCACCTTATAAATGTGGCTCTGTGATCAGTTGTACTTTTTACAGCAGACTGTATCAAGTACCTTGTGTTTTTCACGTACAAATGGTGTGGTTTTTCTACACGTAGATAAAGACATTGAGATTGTCTTGCACTTAGAAGTAAGACAATTGCTGGGTGAGTTAAATGGGCTTAGCCGAAATATTTGACGTCTTCTGGGCTACCGAAGGGCACATAACTTATAGTCAAAAGTTGAATATAGTAATGACCAGTCGCGATTGTACAGAGTACAGTGTAGCCGATTTCAATTAACAAAAAGACCAGGCAAAAATGCAAAAGTGGAAAAACTGTTCCAGTGCTGCTGATAAGAGGCTAATCCGACGTATTTTGTGACGAGAAATCGAATGGTGCAAACTGCGTTGCTCTCCGACCAATACTTTTGCCTGTAGCGACAATTGAATGATCATTTATGTCATAATCACGTGCACAGCAACGGCTCTTACTCCATGGAAACCAGGGAAATTGGCAATTTTTCAACAGCTGCCGATACCTGGCCCAATTCCGCATCTTTTGGCACCTTATAAATGTGGGTCTGTGGTCAGTTGTACTTTTTACAGCAGACTGTATCAAGTACCTTGTGTTTTTCACGTACAAATGGTGTGGTTTTTCTACACGTAGATAAAGACATTGAGATTGTCTTGCACTTAGAAGTAAGACAATTGCTGGGTGAGTTAAATGGGCTTAGCCGAAATATTTGACGTCTTCTGGGCTACCGAAGGGCACATAACTTATAGTCAAAAGTTGAACATAGTAATGACCAGTCGCGATTGTACAGAGTACAGTGTAGCCGATTTCAATTAACAAAAAGACCAGGTAAAAATGCAAAAGTGGAAAAACTGTTCCAGTGCTGCTGGTAAGAGGCTAATCCGACGTATTTTGTGACGAGAAATCGAATGGTGCAATCCGCGTTGCTCTCCGACCAATACTTGTGGCTGTAGCGACAATTGAATGATCATTTATGTCATAATCACGTGCCCAGCAACGGCTATTACTCCATGGAAACCAGGGAAATTTGCAATTTTTCAAAAGCTGCCGATGCCTGGCTCAATTCCGCATCTTTTGGCACCTTACTGAAGTGGGTCAGTGTTCAGTTGTACTTTTTACAGCAGATTGTATCAAGTACCTTGTGTTTTTCACGTACAAATGGTGTGGTTTTTCTACACGTAGATAAAGACATTGAGATTGTCTTGCACTTAGAAGTAAGACAATTCCTGGGTGAGTTAAAAGGGCTTAGCCGAAAGATTTGATGTCTTCTGGGCTACCGAAGGGCACATAACTTATAGCCAAAAGTTGAATATAGTAATGACCAGTCGCGATTGTACAGAGTACAGTGTAGCCGATTTCAATTAACAAAAAGACAAGGCAAAAATGCAAAAGTATAAAAACTGTTCCAGTGCTGCTGGTAAGAGGCTAATCCGACGTATTTTGTGACGAGAAATCAAATGGTGCAAACCGCGTTGCTCTCCGACCAATACTTTTGGCTGTAGCGACAATTGAATGATCATTTATGTCTTAATCACGTGCGCAGCAACGGCTCTTACTCCATGGAAACCAGGAAAATTTGCAATTTTTCAACACCTGCCGATACCTGGCTCACTTCCGCATCTTTTGGCACCTTATTCATGTGGGTCTGTGGTCAGTTGTACTTTTTACAGCAGACTGTATCAAGTACCTTGTGTTTTTCACGTACAAATGGTGTGGTTTTTCTACACGTAGATAAAGACATTGAGATTGTCTTGGACTTAGAAGTAAGACAATTGCTGGGTGAGTTAAATGGGCTTGGCCCTAAGATTTCAAGTTTTCTGAGCTACCGAAGGGCACATAACTTATAGTCAAAAGTTGAATATAGTAATGACCAGTCGCGATTGTACAGAGTACAGTGTAGCCGATTTCAATTAACAAAAAGACCAGGCAAAAATGCAAAAGTATAAAAACTGTTCCAGTGCTGCTGGTAAGAGGCTAATCCGACGTATTTTGTGACGACAAATCGAATGGTGCAAACCGCGCTGCTCTCCTACTAATACTTTTGCCTGTAGTGACAATTGAATGATCATTTATGTCATAATCACGTGCACAGCAACGGCTCTTACTCCATGGAATCCAGGGAACTTTACAATTTTTTAACAGCTGCCGATGCCTGGCTCAATTCCGCATCTTTTGGCACCTTCCTGAAGTGGGTCAGTGTTCAGTTGTACTCTTTACAGCAGACTGTATCAAGTACCTTGTGTTTTTCACGTACAAATGGTGTGGTTTTTTTGCACGTAGATAAAGACATTGAGATTGTCTTGCACTTAGAAGTAAGACAATTGCTGGGTGAGTTAAATGGGCTTAGCCGAAATATTTGACGTCTTCTGGGCTACCGAAGGGCACATAACTTATAGTCAAAAGTTGAATATAGTAATGACCAGTCGCGATTGTACAGAGTACAGTGTAGCCGATTTCAATTAACAAAAAGACCAGGTAAAAATGCAAAACTGGAAAAACTGTTCCAGTGCTGCTGGTAAGAGGCTAATCCGACGTATTTTGTGACGAGAAATTGAATGGTGCAAACCGCGTTGCTCTCCGACCAATACTTGTGGCTGTAGCGACAATTGAATGATCATTTATGTCATAATCACGTGCCCAGCAACGGCTATTACTCCATGGAAACCAGGGAAATTTGCAATTTTTCAAAAGCTGCCGATGCCTGGCTCAATTCCGCATCTTTTGGCACCTTACTGAAGTGGGTCAGTGTTCAGTTGTACTTTTTACAGCAGATTGTATCAAGTACCTTGTGTTTTTCACGTACAAATGGTGTGGTTTTTCTACACGTAGATAAAGAGATTGTCTTGCACTTAGAAGTAAGACAATTCCTGGGTGAGTTAAAAGGGCTTAGCCGAAAGATTTGATGTCTTCTGGGCTACCGAAGGGCACATAACTTATAGCCAAAAGTTGAATATAGTAATGACCAGTCGCGATTGTACAGAGTACAGTGTAGCCGATTTCAATTAACAAAAAGACCAGGCAAAAATGCAAAAGTATAAAAACTGTTCCAGTGCTGCTGGTAAGAGGCTAATCCGACGTATTTTGTGACGAGAAATCAAATGGTGCAAACCGCGTTGCTCTCCGACCAATACTTTTGGCTGTAGCGACAATTGAATGATCATTTATGTCATAATCACGTGCCCAGCAACGGCTCTTACTCCATGGAAACCAGGAAAATTTGCAATTTTTCAACAGCTGCCGATACCTGGCTCAATTCCGCATCTTTTGGCACCTTATTCATGTGGGTCTGTGGTCAGTTGTACTTTTTACAGCAGACTGTATCAAGTACCTTGTGTTTTTCACGTACAAATGGTGTGGTTTTTCTACACGTAGATAAAGACATTGAGATTGTCTTGGACTTAGAAGTAAGACAATTGCTGGGTGAGTTAAATGGGCTTGGCCCTAAGATTTCAGGTTTTCTGAGCTACCGAAGTGCACATAACTTATAGTCAAAAGTTGAATATAGTAATGACCAGTCGCGATTGTACAGAGTACAGTGTAGCCGATTTCAATTAACAAAAAGACCAGGCAAAAATGCAAAAGTATAAAAACTGTTCCAGTGCTGCTGGTAAGAGGCTAATCCGACGTATTTTGTGACGAGAAATTGAATGGTGCAAACCGCGCTGCTCTCCTACTAATACTTTTGCCTGTAGTGACAATTGAATGATCATTTATGTCATAATCACGTGCACAGCAACGGCTCTTACTGCATGGAATCCAGGGAACTTTACAATTTTTTAACAGCTGCCGATGCCTGGCTCAATTCCGCATCTTTTGGCACCTTACTGAAGTGGGTCAGTGTTCAGTTGTACTCTTTACAGCAGACTGTATCAAGTACCTTGTGTTTTTCACGTACAAATGGTGTGGTTTTTTTGCACGTAGATAAAGACATTGAGATTGTCTTGCACTTAGAAGTAAGACAATTGCTGGGTGAGTTAAATGGGCTTAGCCGAAATATTTGACGTCTTCTGGGCTACCGAAGGGCACATAACTTATAGTCAAAAGTTGAATATAGTAATGACCAGTCGCGATTGTACAGAGTACAGTGTAGCCGATTTCAATTAACAAAAAGACCAGGTAAAAATGCAAAACTGGAAAAACTGTTCCAGTGCTGCTGGTAAGAGGCTAATCCGACGTATTTTGTGACGAGAAATTGAATGGTGCAAACCGCGTTGCTCTCCAACCAATACTTTTGGCTGTAGTGACAATTGAATGATCATTTATGTCATAATCACGTGCCCAGCAACGGCTCTTACTCCATGGAAACCAGGGAAATTTGCAATTTTTCAACAGCTGCCGATGCCTGGCTCAATTCCGCATCTTTTGGCACCTTACTGAAGTGGGTCAGTGTTCAGTTGTACTCTTTACAGCAGACTGTATCAAGTACCTTGTGTTTTTCACGTACAAATGGTGTGGTTTTTTTGCACGTAGATAAAGACATTGAGATTGTCTTGCACTTAGAAGTAAGACAATTGCTGGGTGAGTTAAATGGGCTTAGCCGAAATATTTGACGTCTTCTGGGCTACCGAAGGGCACATAACTTATAGTCAAAAGTTGAATATAGTAATGACCAGTCGCGATTGTACAGAGTACAGTGTAGCCAATTTCAATTAACAAAAAGACCAGGTAAAAATGCAAAACTGGAAAAACTGTTCCAGTGCTGCTGGTAAGAGGCTAATCCGACGTATTTTGTGACGAGAAATTGAATGGTGCAAACCGCGTTGCTCTCCAACCAATACTTTTGGCTGTAGTGACAATTGAATGATCATTTATGTCATAATCACGTGCCCAGCAACGGCTCTTACTCCATGGAAACCAGGGATCTTTGCAATTTTTCAACAGCTGCCGATGCCTGGCTCAATTCCGCATCTTTTGGCACCTTACTGAAGTGGGTCAGTGTTCAGTTGTACTTTTTACAGCAGACTGTATCAAGTACCTTGTGTTTATCAGGTACAAATGGTGTGGTTTTTCTACACGTAGATAAAACATTGAGATTGTCTTGCACTTAGAAGTAAGACAATTGCTGGGTGAGTTAAATGGGATTAGCCCAAAGATTTCAGGTCTTCTGGGCTACCGAAGGGCACATAACTTATAGTCAAAAGTTGAATATAGTAATGACCAGTCGCGATTGTACAGAGTACAGTGTAGCCGATTTCAATTAACAAAAAGACCAGGCAAAAATGCAAAATTGGAAAAATTGTTCCAGTGCTGCTGGTAAGAGGCTAATCCGACGTATTTTGTGACGACAAATCGAATGGTGCAAACCGCGTTGCTCTCCGACCAATACTTTTGCCTGTAGCGACAATTGAATGATCATTTATGTCATAATCACGTGCACAGCAACGGCTCTTACTCCATGGAAACCAGGGAAATTGGCAATTTTTCAACAGCTGCCGATACCTGGCCCAATTCCGCATCTTTTGGCACCTTATAAATGTGGCTCTGTGATCAGTTGTACTTTTTACAGCAGACTGTATCAAGTACCTTGTGTTTTTCACGTACAAATGGTGTGGTTTTTCTACACGTAGATAAAGACATTGAGATTGTCTTGCACTTAGAAGTAAGACAATTGCTGGGTGAGTTAAATGGGCTTAGCCGAAATATTTGACGTCTTCTGGGCTACCGAAGGGCACATAACTTATAGTCAAAAGTTGAATATAGTAATGACCAGTCGCGATTGTACAGAGTACAGTGTAGCCGATTTCAATTAACAAAAAGACCAGGCAAAAATGCAAAAGTGGAAAAACTGTTCCAGTGCTGCTGATAAGAGGCTAATCCGACGTATTTTGTGACGAGAAATCAAATGGTGCAAACTGCGTTGCTCTCCGACCAATACTTTTGCCTGTAGCGACAATTGAATGATCATTTATGTCATAATCACGTGCACAGCAACGGCTCTTACTCCATGGAAACCAGGGAAATTGGCAATTTTTCAACAGCTGCCGATACCTGGCCCAATTCCGCATCTTTTGGCACCTTATAAATGTGGGTCTGTGGTCAGTTGTACTTTTTACAGCAGACTGTATCAAGTACCTTGTGTTTTCCACGTACAAATGGTGTGGTTTTTCTACACGTAGATAAAGACATTGAGATTGTCTTGCACTTAGAAGTAAGACAATTGCTGGGTGAGTTAAATGGGCTTAGCCGAAATATTTGACGTCTTCTGGGCTACCGAAGGGCACATAACTTATAGTCAAAAGTTGAATATAGTAATGACCAGTCGCGATTGTACAGAGTACAGTGTAGCCGATTTCAATTAACAAAAAGACCAGGTAAAAATGCAAAAGTGGAAAAACTGTTCCAGTGCTGCTGGTAAGAGGCTAATCCGACGTATTTTGTGACGAGAAATCGAATGGTGCAATCCGCGTTGCTCTCCGATCAATACTTGTGGCTGTAGCGACAATTGAATGATCATTTATGTCATAATCACGTGCCCAGCAACGGCTATTACTCCATGGAAACCAGGGAAATTTGCAATTTTTCAAAAGCTGCCGATGCCTGGCTCAATTCCGCATCTTTTGGCACCTTACTGAAGTGGGTCAGTGTTCAGTTGTACTTTTTACAGCAGATTGTATCAAGTACCTTGTGTTTTTCACGTACAAATGGTGTGGTTTTTCTACACGTAGATAAAGACATTGAGATTGTCTTGTACTTAGAAGTAAGACAATTCCTGGGTGAGTTAAAAGGGCTTAGCCGAAAGATTTGATGTCTTCTGGGCTACCGAAGGGCACATAACTTATAGCCAAAAGTTGAATATAGTAATGACCAGTCGCGATTGTACAGAGTACAGTGTAGCCGATTTCAATTAACAAAAAGACAAGGCAAAAATGCAAAAGTATAAAAACTGTTCCAGTGCTGCTGGTAAGAGGCTAATCCGACGTATTTTGTGACGAGAAATCAAATGGTGCAAACCGCGTTGCTCTCCGACCAATACTTTTGACTGTAGCGACAATTGAATGATCATTTATGTCATAATCACGTGCCCAGCAACGGCTCTTACTCCATGGAAACCAGGGAAATTGGCAATTTTTCAACAGCTGCCGATACCTGGCCCAATTCCGCATCTTTTGGCACCTTATAAATGTGGGTCAGTGTTTAGTTGTACTTTTTACAGCAGACTGTATCAAGTACCTTGTGTTTTTTATGTACAAATGGTCTGGTTTTTCTACACGTAGATAAAGACATTGAGATTGTCTTGGACTTAGAAGTAAGACAATTGCTGGGTGAGTTAAATGGGCTTAGCCCAAAGATTTGTCGTCTTCTGGGCTACCGAAGGGCACATAACTTATAGTCAAAAGTTGAATATAGTAATGACCAGTCGCGATTGTACAGAGTACAGTGTAGCCGATTTCAATTAACAAAAAGACCAGGCAAAAATGCAAAAGTGGAAAAACTGTTCCAGTGGTGCTGGTAAGAGGCTAATCCGACGTATTTTGTGACGAGAAATCGAACGGTGCAAACCGCGCTGCTCTCCTACTAATACTTTTGCCTGTAGTGACAATTGAATGATCATTTATGTCATAATCACGTGCACAGCAACGGCTCTTACTCCATGGAAACCAGGGAACTTTACAATTTTTTAACAGCTGCCGATGCCTGGCTCAATTCCGCATCTTTTGGCACCTTCCTGAAGTGGGTCAGTGTTCAGTTGTACTTTTTACAGCAGACTGTATCAAGTACCTTGTGTTTTTCACGTACAAATGGTGTGGTTTTTCTGCACGTAGATAAAGACATTGAGATTGCCTTGCACTTAGAAGTAATTGCTGGGTGAGTTAAATGGGCTTAGCCCAAAGATTTCAGATCTTCTGGGCTACCGAAGGGCACATAACTTATAGTCAAAAGTTGAATATAGTAATGACCAGTCGCGATTGTACAGAGTACAGTGTAGCCGATTTCAATTAACAAAAAGACCAGGTAAAAATGCAAAACTGGAAAAACTGTTCCAGTGCTGCTGGTAAGAGGCTAATCCGACGTATTTTGTGACGAGAAATCGAATGGTGGAAACCGCGTTGCTCTCCGACCAATACTTTTGGCTGTAGCGACTACTGAATGATCATTGATGTCATAATCACGTGCACAGCAACGGCTCTTACTCCATGGAAACCAGGGAAATTTGCAATTTTTCAACACCTGCCGATGGCTGACCCAATTCCGCATCTTTTGGCACCTTATAAATGTGGGTCAGTGTTTAGTTGTACTTTTTACAGCAGACTGTATCAAGTACCTTGTGTTTTTTATGTACAAATGGTGTGGTTTTTCTACACGTAGATAAAGACATTGAGATTGTCTTGGACTTAGAAGTAAGACAATTGCTGGGTGAGTTAAATGGGCTTGGCCCTAAGATTTCAGGTTTTCTGAGCTACCGAAGTGCACATAACTTATAGTCAAAAGTTGAATATAGTAATGACCAGTCGCGATTGTACAGAGTACAGTGTAGCCGATTTCAATTAACAAAAAGACCAGGCAAAAATGCAAAAGTATAAAAACTGTTCCAGTGCTGCTGGTAAGAGGCTAATCCGACGTATTTTGTGACGAGAAATCGAATGGTGCAAACCGCGCTGCTCTCCTGCTAATACTTTTGCCTGTAGTGACAATTGAATGATCATTTATGTCATAATCACGTGCACAGCAACGGCTCTACTCCATGGAATCCAGGGAACTTTACAATTTTTTAACAGCTGCCGATGCCTGGCTCAATTCCGCATCTTTTGGCACCTTCCTGAAGTGGGTCAGTGTTCAGTTGTACTCTTTACAGCAGACTGTATCAAGTACCTTGTGTTTTTCACGTACAAATGGTGTGGTTTTTCTACACGTAGATAAAGACATTGAGATTGTCTTGCACTTAGAAGTAAGACAATTGCTGGGTGAGTTAAATGGGCTTAGCCGAAATATTTGACGTCTTCTGGGCTACCGAAGGGCACATAACTTATAGTCAAAAGTTGAATATAGTAATGACCAGTCGCGATTGTACAGAGTACAGTGTAGCCGATTTCAATTAACAAAAAGACCAGGTAAAAATGCAAAACTGGAAAAAACTGTTCCAGTGCTGCTGGTAAGAGGCTAATCCGACGTATTTTGTGACGAGAAATTGAATGGTGCAAACCGCGTTGCTCTCCAACCAATACTTTTGGCTGTAGTGACAATTGAATGATCACTGATGTCATAATCACGTGCCCAGCAACGGCTCTTACTCCATGGAAACCAGGGATATTTGCAATTTTTCAACAGCTGCCGATGCCTGGCTCAATTCCGCATCTTTTGGCACCTTACTGAAGTGGGTCAGTGTTCAGTTGTACTTTTTACAGCAGACTGTATCAAGTACCTTGTGTTTATCACGTACAAATGGTGTGGTTTTTCTACACGTAGATAAAGACATTGAGATTGTCTTGCACTTAGAAGTAAGACAATTGCTGGGTGAGTTAAATGGGCTTAGCCCAAAGATTTCAGGTCTTCTGGGCTACCGAAGGGCACATAACTTATAGTCAAAAGTTGAATATAGTAATGACCAGTCGCGATTGTACAGAGTACAGTGTAGCCGATTTCAATTAACAAAAAGACCAGGCAAAAATGCAAAATTGGAAAAATTGTTCCAGTGCTGCTGGTAAGAGGCTAATCCGACGTATTTTGTGACGACAAATCGAATGGTGCAAACCGCGTTGCTCTCCGACCAATACTTTTGCCTGTAGCGACAATTGAATGATAATTTATGTCATAATCACGTGCACAGCAACGGCTCTTACTCCATGGAAACCAGGGAAATTGGCAATTTTTCAACAGCTGCCGATACCTGGCCCAATTCCGCATCTTTTGGCACCTTATAAATGTGGCTCTGTGATCAGTTGTACTTTTTACAGCAGACTGTATCAAGTACCTTGTGTTTTTCACGTACAAATGGTGTGGTTTTTCTACACGTAGATAAAGACATTGAGATTGTCTTGCACTTAGAAGTAAGACAATTGCTGGGTGAGTTAAATGGGCTTAGCCGAAATATTTGACGTCTTCTGGGCTACCGAAGGGCACATAACTTATAGTCAAAAGTTGAATATAGTAATGACCAGTCGCGATTGTACAGAGTACAGTGTAGCCGATTTCAATTAACAAAAAGACCAGGCAAAAATGCAAAAGTGGAAAAACTGTTCCAGTGCTGCTGATAAGAGGCTAATCCGACGTATTTTGTGACGAGAAATCGAATGGTGCAAACTGCGTTGCTCTCCGACCAATACTTTTGCCTGTAGCGACAATTGAATGATCATTTATGTCATAATCAAGTGCACAGCAACGGCTCTTACTCCATGGAAACCAGGGAAATTGGCAATTTTTCAACAGCTGCCGATACCTGGCCCAATTCCGCATCTTTTGGCACCTTATAAATGTGGGTCTGTGGCCAGTTGTACTTTTTACAGCAGACTGTATCAAGTACCTTGTGTTTTTTATGTACAAATGGTGTGGTTTTTCTACACGTAGATAAAGACATTGAGATTGTCTTGCACTTAGAAGTAAGACAATTGCTGGGTGAGTTAAATGGCCTTAGCCCAAAGATTTCACGTCTTCTGGGCTACCGAAGGGCACATAACTTATAGTCAAAAGTTGAATATAGTAATGACCAGTCGCGATTGTACAGAGTACAGTGTAGCCGATTTCAATTAACAAAAAGACCAGGCAAAAATGCAAAAGTATAAAAACTGTTCCAGTGCTGCTGGTAAGAGGCTAATCCGACGTATTTTGTGACGAGAAATCGAATGGTGCAAACCGCGCTGCTCTCCTACTAATACTTTTGCCTGTAGTGACAATTGAATGATCATTTATGTCATAATCACGTGCACAGCAACGGCTCTTACTCCATGGAAACCAGGGAACTTTACAATTTTTTAACAGCTGCCGATGCCTGGCTCAATTCCGCATCTTTTGGCACCTTCCTGAAGTGGGTCAGTGTTCAGTTGTACTTTTTACAGCAGACTGTATCAAGTACCTTGTGTTTTTCACGTACAAATGGTGTGGTTTTTCTACACGTAGATAAAGACATTGAGATTGTCTTGGACTTAGAAGTAAGACAATTGCTGGGTGAGTTAAATGGGCTTAGCCGAAATATTTGACGTCTTCTGGGCTACTGAAGGGCACATAACTTATAGTCAAAAGTTGAATATAGTAATGACCAGTCGCGATTGTACAGAGTACAGTGTAGCCGATTTCAATTAACAAAAAGACCAGGTAAAAATGCAAAAGTGGAAAAACTGTTCCAGTGCTGCTGGTAAGAGGCTAATCCGACGTATTTTGTGACGAGAAATTGAATGGTGCAAACCGCGTTGCTCTCCGACCAATACTTTTGGCTGTAGTGACAATTGAATGATCATTTATGTCATAATCACGTGCCCAGCAACGGCTCTTACTCCATGGAAACCAGGGATATTTGCAATTTTTTTAACAGCTGCCGATGCCTGGCTCAATTCCGCATCTTTTGGCACCTTACTGAAGTGGGTCAGTGTTCAGTTGTACTTTTTACAGCAGACTGTATCAAGTACCTTGTGTTTTTCACGTACAAATGGTGTGGTTTTTCTACACGTAGATAAAGACATTGAGATTGTCTTGGACTTAGAAGTAAGGCAATTGCTGGGTGAGTTAAATGGGCTTAGCCCAAAGATTTCAGATCTTCTGGGCTACCGAAGGGCACATAACTTATAGTCAAAAGTTGAATATAGTAATGACCAGTCGCGATTGTACAGAGTACAGTGTAGCCGATTTCAATTAACAAAAAGACCAGGCAAAAATGCAAAAGTGGAAAAACTGTTCCAGTGCTGCTGGTAAGAGGCTAATCCGACGTATTTTGTGACGAGAAATCGAATGGTGCAAACCGCGTTGCTCTCCGACTAATACTTTTGCCTGTAGTGACAATTGAATGATCATTAATGTCATAATCACGTGCCCAGCAACGGCTCTTACTCCATGGAAACCATGGAACTTTACAATTTTTTAACAGCTGCCGATGCCTGGCTCAATTCCGCATCTTTTGGCACCTTACTGAAGTGGGTCAGTGTTCAGTTGTACTTTTTACAGCAGACTGTATCAAGTACCTTGTGTTTTTCACGTACAAATGGTGTGGTTTTTCTACACGTAGATAAAGACATTAAGAATGTCTTGCACTTAGAAGTAAGACAATTGCTGGGTGAGTTAAAATGGGCTTAGCCGAAATATTTGACGTCTTCTGGGCTACCGAAGGGCACATAACTTATAGTCAAAAGTTGAATATAGTAATGACCAGTCGCGATTGTACAGAGTACAGTGTAGCCGATTTCAATTAACAAAAAGACCAGGCAAAAATGCAAAAGTGGAAAAACTGTTCCAGTGCTGCTGGTAAGAGGCTAATCCGACGTATTTTGTGACGAGAAATCGAATGGTGTAAACCGCGTTGCTCTCCGACCAATACTTTTGGCTGTAGCGACAATTCAATGATCATTGATGTCATAATCACGTGCCCAGCAACGGCTCTTACTCCATGGAAACCAGGGATATTTGCAATTTTTTAACAGCTGCCGATGCCTGGCTCAATTCCGCATCTTTTGGCACCTTATTGAAGTGAGTCAGTGTTCAGTTGTACTTTTTACAGCAGATTGTATCAAGTACCTTTTTTTTTATGTACAAATGGTGTGGTTTTTCTACACGTAGATAAAGACATTGAGATTGTCTTGGACTTAGAAGTAAGACAATTGCTGGGTGAGTTAAATGGGCTTAGCCGAAAGATTTCAGGTCTTCTGGGCTACCGAAGGGCACATAACTTATAGTCAAAAGTTGAATATAGTAATGACCAGTCGCGATTGTACAGAGTACAGTGTAGCCGATTTCAATTAACAAAAAGACCAGGCAAAAATGCAAAAGTGGAAAAACTGTTCCAGTGCTGCTGGTAAGAGGCTAATCCGACGTATTTTGTGACGAGAAATCGAATGGTGCAAACCGCGTTGCTCTCCGACCAATACTTTGGCTGTAGTGACAATTGAATGATCATTTATGTCATAATCACGTGCCCAGCAACGGCCCTTACTCCATGGAAACCAGGGAAATTGGCAATTTTTTAACAGCTGTCGATACCTGGCCCAATTCCGCATCTTTTGGCACTTATAAATGTGGGTCAGTGTTTAGTTGTACTTTTTACAGCAGACTGTATCAAGTACCTTGTGTTTTTTATGTACAAATGGTGTGGTTTTTCTACACGTAGATAAAGACATTGAGATTGTCTTGGACTGAGAAGTAAGACAATTGCTGGGTGAGTTAAATGACCTTAGCCCAAAGATTTGACGTCTTCTGGGCTACCGAAGGGCACATAACTTATAGTCAAAAGTTGAATATAGTAATGACCAGTCGCGATTGTACAGAGTACAGTGTAGCCGATTTCAATTAACAAAAAGACCAGGCAAAAATGCAAAAGTGGAAAAACTGTTCCAGTGCTGCTGGTAAGAGGCTAATCCGACGTATTTTGTGACGAGAAATCGAATGGTGCAAACCGCGTTGCTCTCCGACCAATACTTTTGGCTGTAGTGGCAATTGAATGATCATTCATGTCATAATCACGTGCCCAGCAACGGCTCTTACTCCATGGAAACCAGGGAAATTGGCAATTTTTCAACAGCTGTCGATACCTGGCCCAATTCCGCATCTTTTGGCACCTTATAAATGTGGGTCAGTGTTTAGTTGTACTTTTTACAGCAGACTGTATCAAGTACCTTGTGTTTTTTATGTACAAATGGTCTGGTTTTTCTACACGTAGATAAAGACATTGAGATTGTCTTGGACTTAGAAGTAAGACAATTGCTGGGTGAGTTAAATGGGCTTAGGCCAAAGATTTGTCGTCTTCTGGGCTACCATAGGGCACATAACTTATAGTCAAAAGTTGAATATAGTAATGACCAGTCGCGATTGTACAGAGTACAGTGTAGCCGATTTCAATTAACAAAAAGACCAGGCAAAAATGCAAAAGTGGAAAAACTGTTCCAGTGCTGCTGGTAAGAGGCTAATCCGACGTATTTTGTGACGAGAAATCGAACGGTGCAAACCGCGCTGCTCTCCTACTAATACTTTTGCCTGTAGTGACAATTGAATGATCATTTATGTCATAATCACGTGCACAGCAACGGCTCTTACTCCATGGAAACCAGGGAACTTTACAATTTTTTAACAGCTGCCGATGCCTGGCTCAATTCCGCATCTTTTGGCACCTTCCTGAAGTGGGTCAGTGTTCAGTTGTACTTTTTACAGCAGACTGTATCAAGTACCTTGTGTTTTCCACGTACAAATGGTGTGGTTTTTCTGCACGTAGATAAAGACATTGAGATTGTCTTGCACTTAGAAGTAAGGCAATTGCTGGGTGAGTTAAAAGGGCTTAGCCCAAAGATTTCAGATCTTCTGGGCTACCGAAGGGCACATAACTTATAGTCAAAAGTTGAATATAGTAATGACCAGTCGCGATTGTACAGAGTACAGTGTAGCCGATTTCAATTAACAAAAAGACCAGGTAAAAATGCAAAAGTGGAAAAACTGTTCCAGTGCTGCTGGTAAGAGGCTAATCCGACGTATTTTGTGACGAGAAATCGAATGGTGCAAACCGCGTTGCTCTCCGACCAATACTTTTGGCTGTAGCGACAACTGAATGATCATTGATGTCATAATCACGTGCACAGCAACGGCTCTTACTCCATGGAAACCAGGGAAATTTGCAATTTTTCAACACCTGCCGATGCCTGGCCCAATTCCGCATCTTTTGGCACCTTATAAATGTGGGTCAGTGTTTAGTTGTACTTTTTACAGCAGACTGTATCAAGTACCTTGTGTTTTTTATGTACAAATGGTGTGGTTTTTCTACACGTAGATAAAGACATTGAGATTGTCTTGGACTTAGAAGTAAGACAATTGCTGGGTGAGTTAAATGGGCTTAGCCGAAAGATTTGACGTCTTCTGGGCTACCGAAGGGCACATAACTTATAGTCAAAAGTTGAATATAGTAATGACCAGTCGCGATTGTACAGAGTACAGTGTAGCCGATTTCAATTAACAAAAAGACCAGGCAAAAATGCAAAAGTGGAAAAACTGTTCCAGTGCTGCTGGTAAGAGGCTAATCCGACGTATTTTGTGACGAGAAATCGAATGGTGCAAACCGCGTTGCTCTCCGACCAATACTTTTGGCTGTAGTGACAATTGAATGATCATTTATGTCATAATCACGTGCCCAGCAACGGCTCTTACTCCATGGAAACCAGGGAAATTTGCAATTTTTCAACAGCTGCCGATGCCTGGCTCAATTCCGCATCTTTTGGCACCTTACTGAAGTGAGTCAGTGTTCAGTTGTACTTTCTACAGCAGACTGTATCAAGTACCTTGTGTTTTTCATGTACAAATGGTGTGGTTTTTCTACACGTAGATAAAGACATTGAGATTGTCTTGCACTTAGAAGTAAGGCAATTGCTTGGTGAGTTAAATGGGCTTAGCCCAAAGATTTGTCGTCTTCTGGGCTACCGAAGGGCACATAACTTATAGTCAAAAGTTGAATATAGTAATGACCAGTCGCGATTGTACAGAGTACAGTGTAGCCGATTTCAATTAACAAAAAGACCAGTTAAAAATGCAAAACTGGAAAAACTGTTCCAGTGCTGCTGGTAAGAGGCTAATCCGACGTATTTTGTGACGAGAAATCGAATGGTGCAAACCGCGTAGCTCTCCGACCAATACTTTTGGCTGTAGCGACAATTGAATGATCATTGATGTCATAATCACGTGCCCAGCAACGGCTATTACTCCATGGAAACCAGGGAAATTTGCAATTTTTCAACACCTGCCGATGCCTGGCCCAATTCCGCATCTTTTGGCACCTTATAAATGTGGGTCAGTGTTTAGTTGTACTTTTTACAGCAGACTGTATCAAGTACCTTGTGTTTATCACGTACAAATGGTGTGGTTTTTCTACACGTAGATAAAGACATTGAGATTGTCTTGCACTTAGAAGTAAGGCAATTGCTGGGTGAGTTAAATGGGCTTAGCCCAAAGATTTTAGATCTTCTGGGCTACCGAAGGGCACATAACTTATAGTCAAAAGTTGAATATAGTAATGATCACTCGCGATTGTACAGAGTACAGTGTAGCCGATTTCAATTAACAAAAAGACCAGGCAAAAATGCAAAAGTGGAAAAACTGTTCCAGTGCTGCTGGTAAGAGGCTAATCCGACGTATTTTGTGACGAGAAATCGAATGGTGCCATCCCCGTTGCTCTCCGACCAATACTTTTGGCTGTAGCGACAATTGAATGATCATTTATGTCATAATCACGTGCCCAGCAACGGCTCTTACTCCATGGAAACCAGGGAAATTTGCAATTTTTCAACAGCTGCCGATACCTGGCCCAATTCCGCATCTTTTGGCACCTTATAAATGTGGGTCAGTGTTTAGTTGTACTTTTTACAGCAGACTGTATCAAGTACCTTGTGTTTTTCACGTACAAATGGTGTGGTTTTTCTACACGTAGATAAAGACATTGAGATTGTCTTGGACTTAGAAGTAAGACAATTGCTGGGTAAGTTAAATGGGCTGGGCCCAAAGATTTCAGGTCTTCTGGGCTACCGAAGGGCACATAACTTATAGTCAAAAGTTGAATATAGTAATGACCAGTCGCGATTTTACAGAGTACAGTGTAGCCGATTTCAATTAACAAAAAGACCAGGCAAAAATGCAAAACTGGAAAAACTGTTCCAGTGCTGCTGGTAAGAGGCTAATCCGACGTATTTTGTGACGAGAAATCGAATGGTGCAAACCGCTTTGCTCTCCGACCAATACTTTTGGCTGTAGCGACAACTGAATGATCATTGATGTCATAATCACGTGCCCAGCAACGGCTATTACTCCATGGAAACCAGGGAAATTTGCAATTTTTCAACACCTGCCGATGCCTGGCCCAATTCCGCATCTTTTGGCACCTTATAAATGTGGGTCAGTGTTTAGTTGTACTTTTTACAGCAGACTGTATCAAGTACCTTGTGTTTTTCACGTACAAATGGTGTGGTTTTTCTACACGTAGATAAAGACATTGAGATTGTCTTGCACTTAGAAGTAAGGCAATTGCTGGGTGAGTTAAATGGGCTTAGCCCAAAGATTTTAGATCTTCTGGGCTACCGAAGGGCACATAACTTATAGTCAAAAGTTGAATATAGTAATGATCACTCGCGATTGTACAGAGTACAGTGTAGCCGATTTCAATTAACAAAAAGACCAGGCAAAAATGCAAAAGTGGAAAAACTGTTCCAGTGCTGCTGGTAAGAGGCTAATCCGACGTATTTTGTGACGAGAAATCGAATGGTGCAAACCGCGTTGCTCTCCGACCAATACGTTTGGCTGTAGTGACAATTGAATGATCATTTATGTCATAATCACGTGCCCAGCAACGGCTCTTACTCCATGGAAACCAGGGAAATTGGCAATTTTTCAACAGCTGCCGATACCTGGCCCAATTCCGCATCTTTTGGCACCTTATAAATGTGGGTCAGTGTTTAGTTGTACTTTTTACAGCAGACTGTATCAAGTACCTTGTGTTTTTCACGTACAAATGGTCTGGTTTTTCTACACGTAGATAAAGACATTGAGATTGTCTTGGACTTAGAAGTAAGACAATTGCTGGGTGACTTAAATGGGCTTGGCCCAAAGATTTCAGGTCTTCTGGGCTACCGAAGGGCACATAACTTATAGTCAAAAGTTGAATATAGTAATGACCAGTCGCGATTGTACAGAGTACAGTGTAGCCGATTTCAATTAACAAAAAGACCAGGTAAAAATGCAAAACTGGAAAAACTGTTCCAGTGCTGCTGGTAAGAGGCTAATCCGACGTATTTTGTGACGAGAAATCGAATGGTGCAAACCGCGTTGCTCTCCGACCAATACTTTTGGCTGTAGTGACAATTGAATGATCATTGATGTCATAATCACGTGCCCAGCAACGGCTCTTACTCCATGGAAACCAGGGAAATTTGCAATTTTTCAACACCTGCCGATGCCTGGCCCAATTCCGCATCTTTTGGCACCTTATAAATGTGGGTCAGTGTTTAGTTGTACTTTTTACAGCAGACTGCATCAAGTACCTTGTGTTTTTCACGTACAAATGGTGTGGTTTTTCTACACGTAGATAAAGACATTGAGATTGTCTTGCACTTAGAAGTAAGGCAATTGCTGGGTGAGTTAAATGGGCTTAGACCAAAGATTTCAGATCTTCTGCGCTACCGAAGGGCACATAACTTATAGTCAAAAGTTGAATATAGTAATGACCAGTCGCGATTGTACAGAGTACAGTGTAGCCGATTTCAATTAACAAAAAGACCAGGCAAAAATGCAAAAGTATAAAAACTGTTCCAGTGCTGCTGGTAAGAGGCTAATCCGACGTATTTTGTGACGAGAAATCAAATGGTGCAAACCGCGTTGCTCTCCGACCAATACTTTTGGCTGTAGCGACAATTGAATGATCATTTATGTCATAATCACGTGCCCAGCAACGGCTCTTACTCCATGGAAACCAGGAAAATTTGCAATTTTTCAACACCTGCCGATACCTGGCTCAATTCCGCATCTTTTGGCACCTTATTCATGTGGGTCTGTGGTCAGTTGTACTTTTTACAGCAGACTGTATCAAGTACCTTGTGTTTTTCACGTACAAATGGTCTGGTTTTTCTACACGTAGATAAAGACATTGAGATTGTCTTGGACTTAGAAGTAAGACAATTGCTGGGTGAGTTAAATGGGCTTAGCCCAAAGATTTGACGTCTTCTGGGCTACCGAAGGGCACATAACTTATAGTCAAAAGTTGAATATAGTAATGACCAGTTGCGATTGTACAGAGTACAGTGTAGCCGATTTCAATTAACAAAAAGACCAGGCAAAAATGCAAAAGTGGAAAAACTGTTCCAGTGCTGCTGGTAAGAGGCTAATCCGACGTATTTTGTGACGAGAAATCGAACGGAGCAAACCGCGCTGCTCTCCTACTAATACTTTTGCCTGTAGTGACAATTGAATGATCATTTATGTCATAATCACGTGCACAGCAACGGCTCTTACTCCATGGAAACCAGGGAACTTTACAATTTTTTAACAGCTGCCGATGCCTGGCTCAATTCCGCATCTTTTGGCACCTTCCTGAAGTGGGTCAGTGTTCAGTTGTACTTTTTACAGCAGACTGTATCAAGTACCTTGTGTTTTCCACGTACAAATGGTGTGGTTTTTCTGCACGTAGATAAAGACATTGAGATTGTCTTGCACTTAGAAGTAAGACAATTGCTGGGTGAGTTAAATGGGCTTAGCCGAAATATTTGACGTCTTCTGGGCTACCGAAGGGCACATAACTTATAGTCAAAAGTTGAATTTAGTAATGACCAGTCGCGATTGTACAGAGTACAGTGTAGCCGATTTCAATTAACAAAAAGACCAGGTAAAAATGCAAAAGTGGAAAAACTGTTCCAGTGCTGCTGATAAGAGGCTAATCCGACGTATTTTGTGACGAGAAATCGAATGGTGCCATCCCCGTTGCTCTCCGACCAATACTTTTGGCTGTAGCGACAATTGAATGATCATTTATGTCATAATCACGTGCCCAGCAACGGCTCTTACTCCATGGAAACCAGGGAAATTTGCAATTTTTCAACAGCTGCCGATACCTGGCCCAATTCCGCATCTTTTGGCACCTTATAAATGTGGGTCAGTGTTTAGTTGTACTTTTTACAGCAGACTGTATCAAGTACCTTGTGTTTTTCACGTACAAATGGTGTGGTTTTTCTACACGTAGATAAAGACATTGAGATTGTCTTGGACTTAGAAGTAAGACAATTGCTGGGTGACTTAAATGGGCTTGGCCCAAAGATTTCAGATCTTCTGGGCTACCGAAGGGCACATAACTTATAGTCAAAAGTTGAATATAGTAATGATCAGTCGCGATTGTACAGAGTACAGTGTAGCCGATTTCAATTAACAAAAAGACCAGGCAAAAATGCAAAAGTGGAAAAACTGTTCCAGTGCTGCTGGTAAGAGGCTAATCCGACGTATTTTGTGACGAGAAATCGAATGGTGCAATCCGCGTTGCTCTCCGACCAATAAGTTTGGCTGTAGCGACAATTGAATGATCATTTATGTCATAATCACGTGCCCAGCAACGGCTCTTACTCCATGGAAACCAGGGAAAGTTGCAATTTTTCAACAGCTGCCGATGCCTGGCTCAATTCCGCATCTTTTGGCACCTTACTGAAGTGGGTCAGTGTTCAGTTGTACTTTTTACAGCAGATTGTATCAAGTACCTTGTGTTTTTCACGTACAAATGGTGTGGTTTTTCTACACGTAGATAAAGACATTGAGATTGTTTTCCACTTAGAAGTAAGACAATTCCTGGGTGAGTTAAAAGGGCTTAGCCGAAAGATTTGATGTCTTCTGGGCTACCGAAGGGCACATAACTTATAGTCAAAAGTTGAATATAGTAATGATCACTCGCGATTGTACAGAGTACAGTGTAGCCGATTTCAATTAACAAAAAGACCAGGCAAAAATGCAAAATTGGAAAAACTGTTCCAGTGCTGCTGGTAAGAGGCTAATCCGACGTATTTTGTGACGAGAAATCGAATGGTGCAAACCGCGTTGCTCTCCGACCAATACTTTTGGCTGTAGCGACAATTGAATGATCATTTATGTCATAATCACGTGCCCAGCAACGGCTATTACTCCATGGAATCCAGGGAAATTTGCAATTTTTCAACAGCTGCCGATGCCTGTCTCAATTCCGCATCTTTTGGCACCTTACTGAAGTGGGTCAGTGTTCAGTTGTACTTTTTACAACAGATTGTATCAAGTACCTTGTGTTTTTAATGTACAAATGGTGTGGTTTTTCTACACGTAGATAAAGACATTGAGATTGTCTTGGACTTAGAAGTAAGACAATTCCTGGGTGAGTTAAAAGGGCTTGGCCCAAAGATTTGACGTCTTCTGGGCTACCGAAGGGCACATAACTTATAGTCAAAAGTTGAATATAGTAATGACCAGTCGCGATTGTACAGAGTACAGTGTAGCCGATTTCAATTAACAAAAAGACAAGGCAAAAATACAAAAGTATAAAAACTGTTCCAGTGCTGCTGGTAAGAGGCTAATCCGACGTATTTTGTGACGAGAAATCAAATGGTGCAAACCGCGTTGCTCTCCGACCAATACTTTTGGCTGTAGCGACAATTGAATGATCATTTATGTCATAATCACGTGCCCAGCAACGGCTCTTACTCCATGGAAACCAGGGAAATTTGCAATTTTTCAACAGCTGCCGATACCTGGCCCAATTCCGCATCTTTTGGCACCTTATAAATGTGGGTCAGTGTTTAGTTGTACTTTTTACAGCAGACTGTATCAAGTACCTTGTGTTTTTCACGTACAAATGGTGTGGTTTTTCTACACGTAGATAAAGACATTAAGATTGTCTTGGACTTAGAAGTAAGACAATTGCTGGGTGAGTTAAATGGGCTGGGCCCAAAGATTTCAGGTCTTCTGGGCTACCGAAGGGCACATAACTTATAGTCAAAAGTTGAATATAGTAATGACCAGTCGCGATTTTACAGAGTACAGTGTAGCCGATTTCAATTAACAAAAAGACCAGGTAAAAATGCAAAACTGGAAAAACTGTTCCAGTGCTGCTGGTAAGAGGCTAATCCGACGTATTTTGTGACGAGAAATCGAATGGTGCAAACCGCTTTGCTCTCCGACCAATACTTTTGGCTGTAGCGACAACTGAATGATCATTGATGTCATAATCACGTGCACAGCAACGGCTCTTACTCCATGGAAACCAGGGAAACTTGCAATTTTTCAACACCTGCCGATGCCTGGCCCAATTCCGCATCTTTTGGCACCTTATAAATGTGGGTCAGTGTTTAGTTGTACTTTTTACAGCAGACTGTATCAAGTACCTTGTGTTTTTTATGTACAAATGGTGTGGTTTTTCTACACGTAGATAAAGACATTGAGATTGTCTTGGACTTAGAAGTAAGACAATTGCTGGGTGAGTTAAATGGGCTTAGCCCAAAGATTTCAGGTCTTCTGGGCTACCGAAGGGCACATAACTTATAGTCAAAAGTTGAATATAGTAATGACCAGTCGCGATTGTACAGAGTACAGTGTAGCCGATTTCAATTAACAAAAAGACCAGGCAAAAATGCAAAAGTGGAAAAACTGTTCCAGTGCTGCTGGTAAGAGGCTAATCCGACGTATTTTGTGACGAGAAATCGAATGGTGCAAACCGCGTTGCTCTCCGACCAATACTTTTGGCTGTAGCGACAATTGAATGATCATTGATGTCATAATCACGTGCCCAGCAACGGCTCTTACTCCATGGAAACCAGGGAAATTTGCAATTTTTCAACACCTGCCGATGCCTGGCCCAATTCCGCATCTTTTGGCACCTTATAAATGTGGGTCAGTGTTTAGTTGTACTTTTTACAGCAGACTGTATCAAGTACCTTGTGTTTATAACGTACAAATGGTGTGGTTTTTCTACACGTAGATAAAGACATTGAGATTGTCTTGCACTTAGAAGTAAGGCAATTGCTGGGTGAGTTAAATGGGCTGAGCCCAAAGATTTCAGATCTTCTGCGCTACCGAAGGGCACATAACTTATAGTCAAAAGTTGAATATAGTAATGACCAGTCGCGATTGTACAGAGTACAGTGTAGCCGATTTCAATTAACAAAAAGACCAGGCAAAAATGCAAAAGTATAAAAACTGTTCCAGTGCTGCTGGTAAGAGGCTAATCCGACGTATTTTGTGACGAGAAATCAAATGGTGCAAACCGCGTTGCTCTCCGACCAATACTTTTGGCTGTAGCGACAATTGAATGATCATTGATGTCATAATCACGTGCCCAGCAACGGCTCTTACTCCATGGAAACCAGGGAAATTTGCAATTTTTCAACAGCTGCCGATGCCTGGCCCAATTCCGCATCTTTTGGCACCTTATAAATGTGGGTCAGTGTTTAGTTGTACTTTTTACAGCAGACTGTATCAAGTACCTTGTGTTTATCACGTACAAATGGTGTGGTTTTTCTACACGTAGATAAAGACATTGAGATTGTCTTGCACTTAGAAGTAAGGCAATTGCTGGGTGAGTTAAATGGGCTTAGCCCAAAGATTTCAGATCTTCTGGGCTACCGAAGGGCACATAACTTATAGTCAAAAGTTGAATATAGTAATGATCACTCGCGATTGTACAGAGTACAGTGTAGCCGATTTCAATTAACAAAAAGACCAGGCAAAAATGCAAAAGTGGAAAAACTGTTCCAGTGCTGCTGGTAAGAGGCTAATCCGACGTATTTTGTGACGAGAAATCGAATGGTGCAATCCGCGTTGCTCTCCGACCAATACGTTTGGCTGTAGCGACAATTGAATGATCATTTATGTCATAATCACGTGCCCAGCAACGGCTAATACTCCATGGAAACCAGGGAAATTTGCAATTTTTCAACAGCTGCCGATGCCTGGCTCAATTCCGCATCTTTTGGCACCTTACTGAAGTGGGTCAGTGTTCAGTTGTACTTTTTACAGCAGATTGTATCAAGTACCTTGTGTTTTTAAAGTACAAATGGTGTGGTTTTTCTACACGTAGATAAAGACATTGAGATTGTCTTGCACTTAGAAGTAAGACAATTCCTGGGTGAGTTAAAAGGGCTTAGCCGAAAGATTTCAGGTCTTCTGGGCTACCGAAGGGCACATAACTTATAGCCAAAAGTTGAATATAGTAATGACCAGTCGCGATTGTACAGAGTACAGTGTAGCCGATTTCAATTAACAAAAAGACCAGGCAAAAATGCAAAAGTATAAAAACTGTTCCAGTGCTGCTGGTAAGAGGCTAATCCGACGTATTTTGTGACGAGAAATCAAATGGTGCAAACCGCGTTGCTCTCCGACCAATACTTTTGGCTGTAGCGACAATTGAATGATCATTTATGTCATAATCACGTGCCCAGCAACGGCTCTTACTTCATGGAAACCAGGAAAATTTGCAATTTTTCAACACCTGCCGATACCTGGCTCAATTCCGCATCTTTTGGCACCTTATTCATGTGGGTCTGTGGTCAGTTGTACTTTTTACAGCAGACTGTATCAAGTACCTTGTGTTTTTCACGTACAAATGGTGTGGTTTTTCTACACGTAGATAAAGACATTGAGATTGTCTTGGACTTAGAAGTAAGACAATTGCTGGGTGAGTTAAATGGGCTTAGCCCAAAGATTTGACGTCTTCTGGGCTACCGAAGGGCACATAACTTATAGTCAAAAGTTGAATATAGTAATGACCAGTTGCGATTGTACAGAGTACAGTGTAGCCGATTTCAATTAACAAAAAGACCAGGCAAAAATGCAAAAGTGGAAAAACTGTTCCAGTGCTGCTGGTAAGAGGCTAATCCGACGTATTTTGTGACGAGAAATCGAACGGAGCAAACCGCGCTGCTCTCCTACTAATACTTTTGCCTGTAGTGACAATTGAATGATCATTTATGTCATAATCACGTGCACAGCAACGGCTCTTACTCCATGGAAACCAGGGAACTTTACAATTTTTTAACAGCTGCCGATGCCTGGCTCAATTCCGCATCTTTTGGCACCTTCCTGAAGTGGGTCAGTGTTCAGTTGTACTTTTTACAGCAGACTGTATCAAGTACCTTGTGTTTTCCACGTACAAATGGTGTGGTTTTTCTGCACGTAGATAAAGACATTGAGATTGTCTTGCACTTAGAAGTAAGACAATTGCTGGGTGAGTTAAATGGGCTTAGCCGAAATATTTGACGTCTTCTGGGCTACCGAAGGGCACATAACTTATAGTCAAAAGTTGAATATAGTAATGACCAGTCGCGATTGTACAGAGTACAGTGTAGCCGATTTCAATTAACAAAAAGACCAGGTAAAAATGCAAAAGTGGAAAAACTGTTCCAGTGCTGCTGATAAGAGGCTAATCCGACGTATTTTGTGACGAGAAATCGAATGGTGCCATCCCCGTTGCTCTCCGACCAATACTTTTGGCTGTAGCGACAATTGAATGATCATTTATGTCATAATCACGTGCCCAGCAACGGCTCTTACTCCATGGAAACCAGGGAAATTTGCAATTTTTCAACAGCTGCCGATACCTGGCCCAATTCCGCATCTTTTGGCACCTTATAAATGTGGGTCAGTGTTTAGTTGTACTTTTTACAGCAGACTGTATCAAGTACCTTGTGTTTCTCACGTACAATTGGTGTGGTTTTTCTACACGTAGATAAAGACATTGAGATTGTCTTGCACTTAGAAGTAAGGCAATTGCTGGGTGAGTTAAATGGGCTTAGCCCAAAGATTTCAGATCTTCTGGGCTACCGAAGGGCACATAACTTATAGTCAAAAGTTGAATATAGTAATGATCACTCGCGATTGTACAGAGTACAGTGTAGCCGATTTCAATTAACAAAAAGACCAGGCAAAAATGCAAAAGTGGAAAAACTGTTCCAGTGCTGCTGGTAAGAGGCTAATCCGACGTATTTTGTGACGAGAAATCGAATGGTGCAATCCGCGTTGCTCTCCGACCAATACGTTTGGCTGTAGCGACAATTGAATGATCATTTATGTCATAATCACGTGCCCAGCAACGGCTAATACTCCATGGAAACCAGGGAAATTTGCAATTTTTCAACAGCTGCCGATGCCTGGCTCAATTCCGCATCTTTTGGCACCTTACTGAAGTGGGTCAGTGTTCAGTTGTACTTTTTACAGCAGATTGTATCAAGTACCTTGTGTTTTTAATGTACAAATGGTGTGGTTTTTCTACACGTAGATAAAGACATTGAGATTGTCTTGCACTTAGAAGTAAGACAATTGCTGGGTGAGTTAAAAGGGCTTAGCCGAAAGATTTGATGTCTTCTGGGCTACCGAAGGGCACATAACTTATAGCCAAAAGTTGAATATAGTAATGACCAGTCGCGATTGTACAGAGTACAGTGTAGCCGATTTCAATTAACAAAAAGACCAGGCAAAAATGCAAAAGTATAAAAACTGTTCCAGTGCTGCTGGTAAGAGGCTAATCCGACGTATTTTGTGACGAGAAATCAAATGGTGCAAACCGCGTTGCTCTCCGACCAATACTTTTGGCTGTAGCGACAATTGAATGATCATTTATGTCATAATCACGTGCCCAGCAACGGCTCTTACTTCATGGAAACCAGGAAAATTTGCAATTTTTCAACACCTGCCGATACCTGGCTCAATTCCGCATCTTTTGGCACCTTATTCATGTGGGTCTGTGGTCAGTTGTACTTTTTACAGCAGACTGTATCAAGTACCTTGTGTTTTTCACGTACAAATGGTCTGGTTTTTCTACACGTAGATAAAGACATTGAGATTGTCTTGGACTTAGAAGTAAGACAATTGCTGGGTGAGTTAAATGGGCTTAGCCCAAAGATTTGACGTCTTCTGGGCTACCGAAGGGCACATAACTTATAGTCAAAAGTTGAATATAGTAATGACCAGTTGCGATTGTACAGAGTACAGTGTAGCCGATTTCAATTAACAAAAAGACCAGGCAAAAATGCAAAAGTGGAAAAACTGTTCCAGTGCTGCTGGTAAGAGGCTAATCCGACGTATTTTGTGACGAGAAATCGAACGGAGCAAACCGCGCTGCTCTCCTACTAATACTTTTGCCTGTAGTGACAATTGAATGATCATTTATGTCATAATCACGTGCACAGCAACGGCTCTTACTCCATGGAAACCAGGGAACTTTACAATTTTTTAACAGCTGCCGATGCCTGGCTCAATTCCGCATCTTTTGGCACCTTCCTGAAGTGGGTCAGTGTTCAGTTGTACTTTTTACAGCAGACTGTATCAAGTACCTTGTGTTTTCCACGTACAAATGGTGTGGTTTTTCTGCACGTAGATAAAGACATTGAGATTGTCTTGCACTTAGAAGTAAGACAATTGCTGGGTGAGTTAAATGGGCTTAGCCGAAATATTTGACGTCTTCTGGGCTACCGAAGAGCACATAACTTATAGTCAAAAGTTGAATATAGTAATGACCAGTCGCGATTGTACAGAGTACAGTGTAGCCGATTTCAATTAACAAAAAGACCAGGCAAAAATGCAAAAGTGGAAAAACTGTTCCAGTGCTGCTGGTAAGAGGCTAATCCGACGTATTTTGTGACGAGAAATCGAATGGTGCAAACCGCGTTGCTCTCCGACCAATACTTTGGCTGTAGTGACAATTGAATGATCATTTATGTCATAATCACGTGCCCAGCAACGGCTCTTACTCCATGGAAACCAGGGATATTTGCAATTTTTCAACAGCTGTCGATACCTGGCCCAATTCCGCATCTTTTGGCACCTTATAAATGTGGGTCAGTGTTTAGTTGTACTTTTTACAGCAGATTGTATCAAGTACCTTTTTTTATGTACAAATGGTGTGGTTTTTCTACACGTAGATAAAGACATTGAGATTGTCTTGGACTTAGAAGTAAGACAATTCCTGGGTGAGTTAAATGGGCTTAGCTGAAATATTTGACGTCTTCTGGGCTACCGAAGGGCACATAACTTATAGTCAAAAGTTGAATATAGTAATGACCAGTCGCGATTGTACAGAGTACAGTGTAGCCGATTTCAATTAACAAAAAGACCAGGCAAAAATGCAAAAGTGGAAAAACTGTTCCAGTGCTGCTGATAAGAGGCTAATCCGACGTATTTTGTGACGAGAAATCGAATGGTGCAAACCGCGTTGCTCTCCGACCAATACTTTTGCCTGTAGCGACAATTGAATGATCATTTATGTCATAATCACGTGCACAGCAACGGCTCTTACTCCATGGAAACCAGGGAAATTGGCAATTTTTCAACAGCTGCCGATACCTGGCCCAATTCCGCATCTTTTGGCACCTTATAAATGTGGGTCTGTGGTCAGTTGTACTTTTTACAGCAGACTGTATCAAGTACCTTGTGTTTTTTATGTACAAATGGTGTGGTTTTTCTACACGAAGATAAAGGCATTGAGATTGTCTTGCACTTAGAAGTAAGACAATTGCTGGGTGAGTTAAATGGGCTTAGCCGAAATATTTGACGTCTTCTGGGCTACCGAAGGGCACATAACTTATAGTCAAAAGTTGAATATAGTAATGACCAGTCGCGATTGTACAGAGTACAGTGTAGCCGATTTCAATTAACAAAAAGACCAGGTAAAAATGCAAAAGTGGAAAAACTGTTCCAGTGCTGCTGGTAAGAGGCTAATCCGACGTATTTTGTGACGAGAAATCGAATGGTGCAAAGCGCGTTGCTCTCCGACCAATACTTTTGGCTGTAGTGGCAATTGAATGATCATTTATGTCATAATCACGTGCCCAGCAACGGCTCTTACTCCATGGAAACCAGGGAAATTGGCAATTTTTCAACAGCTGTCGATACCTGGCCCAATTCCGCATCTTTTGGCACCTTATAAATGTGGGTCAGTGTTTAGTTGTACTTTTTACAGCAGACTGTATCAAGTACCTTGTGTTTTTTATGTACAAATGGTGTGGTTTTTCTACACGTAGATAAAGACATTGAGATTGTCTTGCACTTAGAAGTAAGACAATTGCTGGGTGAGTTAAATGGGCTTAGCCGAAATATTTGACGTCTTCTGGGCTACCGAAGAGCACATAACTTATAGTCAAAAGTTGAATATAGTAATGACCAGTCGCGATTGTACAGAGTACAGTGTAGCCGATTTCAATTAACAAAAAGACCAGGCAAAAATGCAAAAGTGGAAAAACTGTTCCAGTGCTGCTGGTAAGAGGCTAATCCGACGTATTTTGTGACGAGAAATCGAATGGTGCAAACCGCGTTGCTCTCCGACCAATACTTTGGCTGTAGTGACAATTGAATGATCATTTATGTCATAATCACGTGCCCAGCAACGGCTCTTACTCCATGGAAACCAGGGAACTTTACAATTTTTTAACAGCTGCCGATGCCTGGCTCAATTCCGCATCTTTTGGCACCTTCCTGAAGTGGGTCAGTGTTCAGTTGTACTTTTTACAGCAGACTGTATCAAGTACCTTGTGTTTTTCACGTACAAATGGTGTGGTTTTTCTACACGTAGATAAAGACATTGAGATTGTCTTGCACTTAGAAGTAAGACAATTGCTGGGTGAGTTAAATGGGCTTAGCCGAAATATTTGACGTCTTCTGGGCTACCGAAGGGCACATAACTTATAGTCAAAAGTTGAATATAGTAATGACCAGTCGCGATTGTACAGAGTACAGTGTAGCCGATTTCAATTAACAAAAAGACCAGGTAAAAATGCAAAAGTGGAAAAACTGTTCCAGTGCTGCTGGTAAGAGGCTAATCCGACGTATTTTGTGACGAGAAATTGAATGGTGCAAACCGCGTTGCTCTCCGACCAATACTTTTGGCTGTAGTGACAATTGAATGATCATTTATGTCATAATCACGTGCCCAGCAACGGCTCTTACTCCATGGAAACCAGGGATATTTGCAATTTTTCAACAGCTGCCGATGCCTGGCTCAATTCCGCATCTTTTGGCACCTTACTGAAGTGGGTCAGTGTTCAGTTGTACTTTTTACAGCAGACTGTATCAAGTACCTTGTGTTTATCACGTACAAATGGTGTGGTTTTTCTACACGTAGATAAAGACATTGAGATTGTCTTGCACTTAGAAGTAAGGCAATTGCTGGGTGAGTTAAATGGGCTTAGCCCAAGGATTTCAGATCTTCTGGGCTACCGAAGGGCACATAACTTATAGTCAAAAGTTGAATATAGTAATGACCAGTCGCGATTGTACAGAGTACAGTGTAGCCGATTTCAATTAACAAAAAGACCAGGCAAAAATGCAAAAGTGGAAAAACTGTTCCAGTGCTGCTAGTAAGAGGCTAATCCGACGTATTTTGTGACGAGAAATCGAATGGTGCAAACCGCGTTGCTCTCCGACCAATACTTTGGCTGTAGTGACAATTGAATGATCATTGATGTCATAATCACGTGCCCAGCAACGGCTCTTACTCCATGGAAACCAGGGAACTTTACAATTTTTTAACAGCTGCCGATGCCTGGCTCAATTCCGCATCTTTTGGCACCTTCCTGAAGTGGGTCAGTGTTCAGTTGTACTTTTTATAGCAGATTGTATCAAGTACCTTTTTTTTTTATGTACAAATGGTGTGGTTTTTCTACACGTAGATAAAGACATTGAGATTGTCTTGGACTTAGAAGTAAGACAATTGCTGGGTGAGTTAAATGGGCTTAGCCGAAAGATTTCAGGTCTTCTGGGCTACCGAAGGGCACATAACTTATAGTCAAAAGTTGAATATAGTAATGACCAGTCGCGATTGTACAGAGTACAGTGTAGCCGATTTCAATTAACAAAAAGACCAGGCAAAAATGCAAAAGTGGAAAAACTGTTCCAGTGCTGCTGATAAGAGGCTAATCCGACGTATTTTGTGACGAGAAATCGAATGGTGCAAACCGCGTTGCTCTCCGACCAATACTTTTGCCTGTAGCGACAATTGAATGATCATTTATGTCATAATCACGTGCACAGCAACGGCTCTTACTCCATGGAAACCAGGGAAATTGGCAATTTTTCAACAGCTGCCGATACCTGGCCCAATTCCGCATCTTTTGGCACCTTATAAATGTGGGTCTGTGGTCAGTTGTACTTTTTACAGCAGACTGTATCAAGTACCTTGTGTTTTTTATGTACAAATGGTGTGGTTTTTCTACACGAAGATAAAGGCATTGAGATTGTCTTGCACTTAGAAGTAAGACAATTGCTGGGTGAGTTAAATGGGCTTAGCCGAAATATTTGACGTCTTCTGGGCTACCGAAGGGCACATAACTTATAGTCAAAAGTTGAATATAGTAATGACCAGTCGCGATTGTACAGAGTACAGTGTAGCCGATTTCAATTAACAAAAAGACCAGGTAAAAATGCAAAAGTGGAAAAACTGTTCCAGTGCTGCTGGTAAGAGGCTAATCCGACGTATTTTGTGACGAGAAATCGAATGGTGCAAAGCGCGTTGCTCTCCGACCAATACTTTTGGCTGTAGTGGCAATTGAATGATCATTTATGTCATAATCACGTGCCCAGCAACGGCTCTTACTCCATGGAAACCAGGGAAATTGGCAATTTTTCAACAGCTGTCGATACCTGGCCCAATTCCGCATCTTTTGGCACCTTATAAATGTGGGTCAGTGTTTAGTTGTACTTTTTACAGCAGACTGTATCAAGTACCTTGTGTTTTTTATGTACAAATGGTGTGGTTTTTCTACACGTAGATAAAGACATTGAGATTGTCTTGCACTTAGAAGTAAGACAATTGCTGGGTGAGTTAAATGGGCTTAGCCGAAATATTTGACGTCTTCTGGGCTACCGAAGAGCACATAACTTATAGTCAAAAGTTGAATATAGTAATGACCAGTCGCGATTGTACAGAGTACAGTGTAGCCGATTTCAATTAACAAAAAGACCAGGCAAAAATGCAAAAGTGGAAAAACTGTTCCAGTGCTGCTGGTAAGAGGCTAATCCGACGTATTTTGTGACGAGAAATCGAATGGTGCAAACCGCGTTGCTCTCCGACCAATACTTTGGCTGTAGTGACAATTGAATGATCATTTATGTCATAATCACGTGCCCAGCAACGGCTCTTACTCCATGGAAACCAGGGAACTTTACAATTTTTTAACAGCTGCCGATGCCTGGCTCAATTCCGCATCTTTTGGCACCTTCCTGAAGTGGGTCAGTGTTCAGTTGTACTTTTTACAGCAGACTGTATCAAGTACCTTGTGTTTTTCACGTACAAATGGTGTGGTTTTTCTACACGTAGATAAAGACATTGAGATTGTCTTGCACTTAGAAGTAAGACAATTGCTGGGTGAGTTAAATGGGCTTAGCCGAAATATTTGACGTCTTCTGGGCTACCGAAGGGCACATAACTTATAGTCAAAAGTTGAATATAGTAATGACCAGTCGCGATTGTACAGAGTACAGTGTAGCCGATTTCAATTAACAAAAAGACCAGGTAAAAATGCAAAAGTGGAAAAACTGTTCCAGTGCTGCTGGTAAGAGGCTAATCCGACGTATTTTGTGACGAGAAATTGAATGGTGCAAACCGCGTTGCTCTCCGACCAATACTTTTGGCTGTAGTGACAATTGAATGATCATTTATGTCATAATCACGTGCCCAGCAACGGCTCTTACTCCATGGAAACCAGGGATATTTGCAATTTTTCAACAGCTGCCGATGCCTGGCTCAATTCCGCATCTTTTGGCACCTTACTGAAGTGGGTCAGTGTTCAGTTGTACTTTTTACAGCAGACTGTATCAAGTACCTTGTGTTTATCACGTACAAATGGTGTGGTTTTTCTACACGTAGATAAAGACATTGAGATTGTCTTGCACTTAGAAGTAAGGCAATTGCTGGGTGAGTTAAATGGGCTTAGCCCAAGGATTTCAGATCTTCTGGGCTACCGAAGGGCACATAACTTATAGTCAAAAGTTGAATATAGTAATGACCAGTCGCGATTGTACAGAGTACAGTGTAGCCGATTTCAATTAACAAAAAGACCAGGCAAAAATGCAAAAGTGGAAAAACTGTTCCAGTGCTGCTAGTAAGAGGCTAATCCGACGTATTTTGTGACGAGAAATCGAATGGTGCAAACCGCGTTGCTCTCCGACCAATACTTTGGCTGTAGTGACAATTGAATGATCATTGATGTCATAATCACGTGCCCAGCAACGGCTCTTACTCCATGGAAACCAGGGAACTTTACAATTTTTTAACAGCTGCCGATGCCTGGCTCAATTCCGCATCTTTTGGCACCTTACTGAAGTGGGTCAGTGTTCAGTTGTACTTTTTACAGCAGACTGTATCAAGTACCTTGTGGTTTTCACGTACAAATGGTGTGGTTTTTCTACACGTAGATAAAGACATTGAGAATGTCTTGCACTTAGAAGTAAGACAATTGCTGGGTGAGTTAAATGGGCTTAGCCGAAATATTTGACGTCTTCTGGGCTACCGAAGGGCACATAACTTATAGTCAAAAGTTGAATATAGTAATGACCAGTCGCGATTGTACAGAGTACAGTGTAGCCGATTTCAATTAACAAAAAGACCAGGCAAAAATGCAAAAGTGGAAAAACTGTTCCAGTGCTGCTGGTAAGAGGCTAATCCGACGTATTTTGTGACGATAAATCGAATGGTGTAAACCGCGTTGCTCTCCGACCAATACTTTTGGCTGTAGCGACAATTCAATGATCATTGATGTCATAATCACGTGCCCAGCAACGGCTCTTACTCCATGGAAACCAGGGATATTTGCAATTTTTTAACAGCTGCCGATGCCTGGCTCAATTCCGCATCTTTTGGCACCTTATTGAAGTGAGTCAGTGTTCAGTTGTACTTTTTATAGCAGATTGTATCAAGTACCTTTTTTTTTTATGTACAAATGGTGTGGTTTTTCTACACGTAGATAAAGACATTGAGATTGTCTTGGACTTAGAAGTAAGACAATTGCTGGGTGAGTTAAATGGGCTTAGCCGAAAGATTTCAGGTCTTCTGGGCTACCGAAGGGCACATAACTTATAGTCAAAAGTTGAATATAGTAATGACCAGTCGCGATTGTACAGAGTACAGTGTAGCCGATTTCAATTAACAAAAAGACCAGGCAAAAATGCAAAAAGTGGAACAACTGTTCCAGTGCTGCTGGTAAGAGGCTAATCCGACGTATTTTGTGACGAGAAATCGAATGGTGCAAACCGCGTTGCTCTCCGACCAATACTTTGGCTGTAGTGACAATTGAATGATCATTGATGTCATAATCACGTGCCCAGCAACGGCTCTTACTCCATGGAAACCAGGGAAATTTGCAATTTTTTAACAGCTGCCGATGCCTGGCCCAATTCCTCATGTTTTGGCACCTTATAAATGTGGGTCAGTGTTTAGTTGTACTTTTTACAGCAGACTGTATCAAGTACCTTGTGTTTTTTATGTACAAATGGTGTGGTTTTTCTACACGTAGATAAAGACATTGAGATTGTCTTGGACTTAGAAGTAAGACAATTGCTGGGTGAGTTAAATGGGCTTGGCCCAAAGATTTCAGGTCTTCTGGGCTACCGAAGGGCACATAACTTATAGTCAAAAGTTGAATATAGTAATGACCAGTCGCGATTGTACAGAGTACAGTGTAGCCGATTTCAATTAACAAAAAGACCAGGTAAAAATGCAAAACTGGAAAAACTGTTCCAGTGCTACTGGTAAGAGGCTAATCCGACGTATTTTGTGACGAGAAATCGAATGGTGCAAACCGCGTTGCTCTCCGACCAATACTTTTGGCTGTAGTGACAATTGAATGATCATTTATGTCATAATCACGTGCCCAGCAACGGCTCTTACTCCATGGAAACCAGGGAAATTTGCAATTTTTCAACAGCTGCCGATGCCTGGCTCAATTCCGCATCTTTTGGCACCTTACTGAAGTGAGTCAGTGTTCAGTTGTACTTTTTACAGCAGACTGTATCAAGTACCTTGTGTTTTTCACGTACAAATGGTGTGGTTTTTCTACACGTAGATAAAGACATTGAGATTGTCTTGCACTTAGAAGTAAGACAACTGCTGGGTGAGTTAAATGGGCTTAGCCGAAATATTTGACGTCTTCTGGGCTACCGAAGGGCACATAACTTATAGTCAAAAGTTGAATATAGTAATGACCAGTCGCGATTGTACAGAGTACAGTGTAGCCGATTTCAATTAACAAAAAGAGCAGGCAAAAATGCAAAAAGTAGAAAAATTGTTCCAGTGCTGCTGGTAAGAGGCTAATCCGACGTATTTTGTGACGAGAAATCGAATGGTGCAAACCGCGTTGCTCTCCGACCAATACTTTTGGCTGTAGCGACAATTGAATGATCATTGATGTCATAATCACGTGCCCAGCAACGGCTGTTACTCCATGGAAACCAGGGATATTTGCAATTTTTTAACAGCTGCCGATGCCTGGCCCAATTCCGCATTTTTTGGCACCTTATAAATGTGGGTCAGTGTTTAGTTGTACTTTTTACAGCAGACTGTATCAAGTACCTTGTGTTTTTCACGTACAAATGGTGTGGTTTTTCTACACGTAGATAAAGACATTGAGATTGTCTTGGACTTAGAAGTAAGACAATTGCTGGGTGAGTTAAATGGGCTTAGCAAAAAGATTTGACGTCTTCTGGGCTACCGAAGGGCACATAACTTATAGTCAAAAGTTGAATATAGTAATGACCAGTCGCGATTGTACAGAGTACAGTGTAGCCGATTTCAATTAACAAAAAGACCAGGCAAAAATGCAAAAGTGGAAAAACTGTTCCAGTGCTACTAGTAAGAGGCTAATCCGACGTTTTTTGTGACGAGAAATCGAATGGTGCAAACCGCGTTGCTCTCCGACCAATACTTTTGCCTGTAGTGACAATTGAATGATCATTTATGTCATAATCACGTGCCCAGCAACGGCTCTTACTCCATGGAAACCAGGGAAATTTGCAATTTTTCAACAGCTGCCGATGCCTGGCTCAATTCCGCATCTTTTGGCATCTTACTGAAGTGAGTCAGTGTTCAGTTGTACTTTTTACAGCAGACTGTATCAAGTACCTTGTGTTTTTCATGTACAAATGGTGTGGTTTTTCTACACGTAGATAAAGACATTGAGATTGTCTTGCACTTAGAAGTAAGGCAATTGCTGGGTGAGTTAAATGGGCTTAGCCCAAAGATTTCAGGTCTTCTGGGCTACCGAAGGGCACATAACTTATAGTCAAAAGTTGAATATAGTAATGACAAGTCGCGATTGTACAGAGTACAGTGTAGCCGATTTCAATTAACAAAAAGACCAGGCAAAAATGCAAAAGTGGAAAAACTGTTCCAGTGCTGCTGCTAAGAGGCTAATCCGACGTATTTTGTGACGAGAAATCGAATGGTGCAATCCGCGTTGCTCTCCGACCAATACGTTTGGCTGTAGCGACAATTGAATGATCATTTATGTCATAATCACGTGCCCAGCAACGGCTCTTACTCCATGGAAACCAGGGAAATTTGCAATTTTTCAACAGCTGCCGATGCCTGGCTCAATTCCGCATCTTTTGGCACCTTACTGAAGAGGGTCAGTGTTCAGTTGTACTTTTTACAGGAGACTGTATCAAGTACCTTGTGTTTATCACGTACAAATGGTGTGGTTTTTCTACACGTAGATAAAGACATTGAGATTGTCTTGCACTTAGAAGTAAGGCAATTGCTGGGTGAGTAAAATGGGCTGAGCCCAAAGATTTCAGATCTTCTGGGCTACCGAAGGGCACATAACTTATAGTCAAAAGTTGAATATAGTAATGACCAGTCGCGATTGTACAGAGTACAGTGTAGCCGATTTCAATTAACAAAAACACCAGGCAAAAATGCAAAACTGGAAAAACTGTTCCAGTGCTGCTGGTAAGAGGCTAATCCGACGTATTTTGTGACGAGAAATCGAATGGTGCAAACCGCGTTGCTCTCCGACCAATACTTTTGGCTGTAGCGACAAATCAATGATCATTGATGTCATAATCACGTGCCCAGCAACGGCTCTTACTCCATGGAAACCAGGGAAATTTGCAATTTTTTAACAGCTGCCGATGCCTGGCCCAATTCCTCATGTTTTGGCACCTTATAAATGTGGGTCAGTGTTTAGTTGTACTTTTTACAGCAGACTGTATCAAGTACCTTGTGTTTTTTATGTACAAATGGTGTGGTTTTTCTACACGTAGATAAAGACATTGAGATTGTCTTGGACTTAGAAGTAAGACAATTGCTGGGTGAGTTAAATGGGCTTGGCCCAAAGATTTCAGGTCTTCTGGGCTACCGAAGGGCACATAACTTATAGTCAAAAGTTGAATATAGTAATGACCAGTCGCGATTGTACAGAGTACAGTGTAGCCGATTTCAATTAACAAAAAGACCAGGTAAAAATGCAAAACTGGAAAAACTGTTCCAGTGCTACTGGTAAGAGGCTAATCCGACGTATTTTGTGACGAGAAATCGAATGGTGCAAACCGCGTTGCTCTCCGACCAATACTTTTGGCTGTAGTGACAATTGAATGATCATTTATGTCATAATCACGTGCCCAGCAACGGCTCTTACTCCATGGAAACCAGGGAAATTTGCAATTTTTCAACAGCTGCCGATGCCTGGCTCAATTCCGCATCTTTTGGCACCTTACTGAAGTGAGTCAGTGTTCAGTTGTACTTTTTACAGCAGACTGTATCAAGTACCTTGTGTTTCTCACGTACAAATGGTGTGGTTTTTCTACACGTAGATAAAGACATTGAGATTGTCTTGCACTTAGAAGTAAGACAACTGCTGGGTGAGTTAAATGGGCTTAGCCGAAATATTTGACGTCTTCTGGGCTACCGAAGGGCACATAACTTATAGTCAAAAGTTGAATATAGTAATGACCAGTCGCGATTGTACAGAGTACAGTGTAGCCGATTTCAATTAACAAAAAGACCAGGTAAAAATGCAAAACTGGAAAAACTGATCCAGTGCTGCTGGTAAGAGGCTAATCCGACGTATTTTGTGACGAGAAATCGAATGGTGCAAACCGCGTTGCTCTCCGACCAATACTTTTGGCTGTAGCGACAATTGAATGATCATTGATGTCATAATCACGTGCCCAGCAACGGCTCTTACTCCATGGAAACCAGGGAACTTTACAATTTTTTAACAGCTGCCGATGCCTGGCTCAATTCCGCATCTTTTGGCACCTTACTGAAGTGGGTCAGTGTTCAGTTGTACTTTTTACAGCAGACTGTATCAAGTACCTTGTGGTTTTCACGTACAAATGGTGTGGTTTTTCTACACGTAGATAAAGACATTGAGAATGTCTTGCACTTAGAAGTAAGACAATTGCTGGGTGAGTTAAATGGGCTTAGCCGAAATATTTGACGTCTTCTGGGCTACCGAAGGGCACATAACTTATAGTCAAACGTTGAATATAGTAATGACCAGTCGCGATTGTACAGAGTACAGTGTAGCCGATTTCAATTAACAAAAAGACCAGGCAAAAATGCAAAAGTGGAAAAACTGTTCCAGTGCTGCTGGTAAGAGGCTAATCCGACGTATTTTGTGACGATAAATCGAATGGTGTAAACCGCGTTGCTCTCCGACCAATACTTTTGGCTGTAGCGACAATTCAATGATCATTGATGTCATAATCACGTGCCCAGCAACGGCTCTTACTCCATGGAAACCAGGGATATTTGCAATTTTTTAACAGCTGCCGATGCCTGGCTCAATTCCGCATCTTTTGGCACCTTATTGAAGTGAGTCAGTGTTCAGTTGTACTTTTTATAGCAGATTGTATCAAGTACCTTTTTTTTTTATGTACAAATGGTGTGGTTTTTCTACACGTAGATAAAGACATTGAGATTGTCTTGGACTTAGAAGTAAGACAATTGCTGGGTGAGTTAAATGGGCTTAGCCGAAAGATTTCAGGTCTTCTGGGCTACCGAAGGGCACATAACTTATAGTCAAAAGTTGAATATAGTAATGACCAGTCGCGATTGTACAGAGTACAGTGTAGCCGATTTCAATTAACAAAAAGACCAGGCAAAAATGCAAAAAGTGGAACAACTGTTCCAGTGCTGCTGGTAAGAGGCTAATCCGACGTATTTTGTGACGAGAAATCGAATGGTGCAAACCGCGTTGCTCTCCGACCAATACTTTGGCTGTAGTGACAATTGAATGATCATTGATGTCATAATCACGTGCCCAGCAACGGCTCTTACTCCATGGAAACCAGGGAAATTTGCAATTTTTTAACAGCTGCCGATGCCTGGCCCAATTCCTCATGTTTTGGCACCTTATAAATGTGGGTCAGTGTTTAGTTGTACTTTTTACAGCAGACTGTATCAAGTACCTTGTGTTTTTTATGTACAAATGGTGTGGTTTTTCTACACGTAGATAAAGACATTGAGATTGTCTTGGACTTAGAAGTAAGACAATTGCTGGGTGAGTTAAATGGGCTTGGCCCAAAGATTTCAGGTCTTCTGGGCTACCGAAGGGCACATAACTTATAGTCAAAAGTTGAATATAGTAATGACCAGTCGCGATTGTACAGAGTACAGTGTAGCCGATTTCAATTAACAAAAAGACCAGGTAAAAATGCAAAACTGGAAAAACTGTTCCAGTGCTACTGGTAAGAGGCTAATCCGACGTATTTTGTGACGAGAAATCGAATGGTGCAAACCGCGTTGCTCTCCGACCAATACTTTTGGCTGTAGTGACAATTGAATGATCATTTATGTCATAATCACGTGCCCAGCAACGGCTCTTACTCCATGGAAACCAGGGAAATTTGCAATTTTTCAACAGCTGCCGATGCCTGGCTCAATTCCGCATCTTTTGGCACCTTACTGAAGTGAGTCAGTGTTCAGTTGTACTTTTTACAGCAGACTGTATCAAGTACCTTGTGTTTTTCACGTACAAATGGTGTGGTTTTTCTACACGTAGATAAAGACATTGAGATTGTCTTGCACTTAGAAGTAAGACAACTGCTGGGTGAGTTAAATGGGCTTAGCCGAAATATTTGACGTCTTCTGGGCTACCGAAGGGCACATAACTTATAGTCAAAAGTTGAATATAGTAATGACCAGTCGCGATTGTACAGAGTACAGTGTAGCCGATTTCAATTAACAAAAAGAGCAGGCAAAAATGCAAAAAGTAGAAAAATTGTTCCAGTGCTGCTGGTAAGAGGCTAATCCGACGTATTTTGTGACGAGAAATCGAATGGTGCAAACCGCGTTGCTCTCCGACCAATACTTTTGGCTGTAGCGACAATTGAATGATCATTGATGTCATAATCACGTGCCCAGCAACGGCTCTTACTCCATGGAAACCAGGGATATTTGCAATTTTTTAACAGCTGCCGATGCCTGGCCCAATTCCGCATTTTTTGGCACCTTATAAATGTGGGTCAGTGTTTAGTTGTACTTTTTACAGCAGACTGTATCAAGTACCTTGTGTTTTTCACGTACAAATGGTGTGGTTTTTCTACACGTAGATAAAGACATTGAGATTGTCTTGGACTTAGAAGTAAGACAATTGCTGGGTGAGTTAAATGGGCTTAGCAAAAAGATTTGACGTCTTCTGGGCTACCGAAGGGCACATAACTTATAGTCAAAAGTTGAATATAGTAATGACCAGTCGCGATTGTACAGAGTACAGTGTAGCCGATTTCAATTAACAAAAAGACCAGGCAAAAATGCAAAAGTGGAAAAACTGTTCCAGTGCTACTAGTAAGAGGCTAATCCGACGTTTTTTGTGACGAGAAATCGAATGGTGCAAACCGCGTTGCTCTCCGACCAATACTTTTGCCTGTAGTGACAATTGAATGATCATTTATGTCATAATCACGTGCCCAGCAACGGCTCTTACTCCATGGAAACCAGGGAAATTTGCAATTTTTCAACAGCTGCCGATGCCTGGCTCAATTCCGCATCTTTTGGCATCTTACTGAAGTGAGTCAGTGTTCAGTTGTACTTTTTACAGCAGACTGTATCAAGTACCTTGTGTTTTTCATGTACAAATGGTGTGGTTTTTCTACACGTAGATAAAGACATTGAGATTGTCTTGCACTTAGAAGTAAGGCAATTGCTGGGTGAGTTAAATGGGCTTAGCCCAAAGATTTCAGGTCTTCTGGGCTACCGAAGGGCACATAACTTATAGTCAAAAGTTGAATATAGTAATGACAAGTCGCGATTGTACAGAGTACAGTGTAGCCGATTTCAATTAACAAAAAGACCAGGCAAAAATGCAAAAGTGGAAAAACTGTTCCAGTGCTGCTGCTAAGAGGCTAATCCGACGTATTTTGTGACGAGAAATCGAATGGTGCAATCCGCGTTGCTCTCCGACCAATACGTTTGGCTGTAGCGACAATTGAATGATCATTTATGTCATAATCACGTGCCCAGCAACGGCTCTTACTCCATGGAAACCAGGGAAATTTGCAATTTTTCAACAGCTGCCGATGCCTGGCTCAATTCCGCATCTTTTGGCACCTTACTGAAGAGGGTCAGTGTTCAGTTGTACTTTTTACAGGAGACTGTATCAAGTACCTTGTGTTTATCACGTACAAATGGTGTGGTTTTTCTACACGTAGATAAAGACATTGAGATTGTCTTGCACTTAGAAGTAAGGCAATTGCTGGGTGAGTAAAATGGGCTGAGCCCAAAGATTTCAGATCTTCTGGGCTACCGAAGGGCACATAACTTATAGTCAAAAGTTGAATATAGTAATGACCAGTCGCGATTGTACAGAGTACAGTGTAGCCGATTTCAATTAACAAAAACACCAGGCAAAAATGCAAAACTGGAAAAACTGTTCCAGTGCTGCTGGTAAGAGGCTAATCCGACGTATTTTGTGACGAGAAATCGAATGGTGCAAACCGCGTTGCTCTCCGACCAATACTTTTGGCTGTAGCGACAAATCAATGATCATTGATGTCATAATCACGTGCCCAGCAACGGCTCTTACTCCATGGAAACCAGGGAAATTTGCAATTTTTTAACAGCTGCCGATGCCTGGCCCAATTCCTCATGTTTTGGCACCTTATAAATGTGGGTCAGTGTTTAGTTGTACTTTTTACAGCAGACTGTATCAAGTACCTTGTGTTTTTTATGTACAAATGGTGTGGTTTTTCTACACGTAGATAAAGACATTGAGATTGTCTTGGACTTAGAAGTAAGACAATTGCTGGGTGAGTTAAATGGGCTTGGCCCAAAGATTTCAGGTCTTCTGGGCTACCGAAGGGCACATAACTTATAGTCAAAAGTTGAATATAGTAATGACCAGTCGCGATTGTACAGAGTACAGTGTAGCCGATTTCAATTAACAAAAAGACCAGGTAAAAATGCAAAACTGGAAAAACTGTTCCAGTGCTACTGGTAAGAGGCTAATCCGACGTATTTTGTGACGAGAAATCGAATGGTGCAAACCGCGTTGCTCTCCGACCAATACTTTTGGCTGTAGTGACAATTGAATGATCATTTATGTCATAATCACGTGCCCAGCAACGGCTCTTACTCCATGGAAACCAGGGAAATTTGCAATTTTTCAACAGCTGCCGATGCCTGGCTCAATTCCGCATCTTTTGGCACCTTACTGAAGTGAGTCAGTGTTCAGTTGTACTTTTTACAGCAGACTGTATCAAGTACCTTGTGTTTCTCACGTACAAATGGTGTGGTTTTTCTACACGTAGATAAAGACATTGAGATTGTCTTGCACTTAGAAGTAAGACAACTGCTGGGTGAGTTAAATGGGCTTAGCCGAAATATTTGACGTCTTCTGGGCTACCGAAGGGCACATAACTTATAGTCAAAAGTTGAATATAGTAATGACCAGTCGCGATTGTACAGAGTACAGTGTAGCCGATTTCAATTAACAAAAAGACCAGGTAAAAATGCAAAACTGGAAAAACTGATCCAGTGCTGCTGGTAAGAGGCTAATCCGACGTATTTTGTGACGAGAAATCGAATGGTGCAAACCGCGTTGCTCTCCGACCAATACTTTTGGCTGTAGCGACAATTGAATGATCATTGATGTCATAATCACGTGCCCAGCAACGGCTCTTACTCCATGGAAACCAGGGATATTTGCAATTTTTTAACAGCTGCCGATGCCTGGCCCAATTCCGCATTTTTTGGCACCTTATAAATGTGGGTCAGTGTTTAGTTGTACTTTTTACAGCAGACTGTATCAAGTACCTTGTGTTTTTCACGTACAAATGGTGTGGTTTTTCTACACGTGGATAAAGACATTGAGATTGTCTTGGACTTAGAAGTAAGACAATTGCTGGGTGAGTTAAATGGGCTAAGCAAAAAGATTTGACGTCTTCTGGGCTACCGAAGGGCACATAACTTATAGTCAAAAGTTGAATATAGTAATGACCAGTCGCGATTGTACATAGTACAGTGTAGCCGATTTCAATTAACAAAAAGACCAGGCAAAAATGCAAATGTGGAAAAACTGTTCCAGTGCTGCAGATAAGAGGCTAATCCGACGTATTTTGTGAAGAGAAATCGAATGGTGCAAACCGCGTTGCTCTCCGACCAATACTTTTGCCTGTAGTGACAATTGAATGATCATTTATGTCATAATCACGTGCCCAGCAACGGCTCTTACTCCATGGAAACCAGGGAAATTTCCAATTTTTCAACAGCTGCCGATGCCTGGCTCAATTCCGCATCTTTTGGCATCTTACTAAAGTGAGTCAGTGTTCAGTTGTACTTTTTACAGCAGACTGTATCAAGTACCTTGTGTTTTTCATGTACAAATGGTGTGGTTTCTACACGTAGATAAAGGACATTGAGATTGTCTTGCACTTAGAAGTAAGACAATTGCTGGGTGAGTTAAATGGGCTTAGCCCAAAGATTTCAGGTCTTCTGGGGCTACCGAAGGGCACATAAACTTATAGTCAAAATTTGAATATAGTAATGACCAGTCGCGATTGTACAGAGTACAGTGTAGCCGATTTCAATTAACAAAAAGACCAGGCAAAAATGCAAAAGTGCGAAAACTGTTCCAGTGCTGCTGGTAAGAGGCTAATCCGACGTATTTGTGACGACAAATCGAATGGTGCAAACCGCGTTGCTCTCCGACCAATACTTTTGGCTGTAGTGACAATTGAATGATCATTTATGTCATAATCACGTGCCCAGCAACGGCTCTTACTCCATGGAAACCAGGGAAATTTGCAATTTTTTCAACATCTGCCGATGCCATGGCTCAATTCCGCATCTTTTGGCACCTTACTAAAGTGGGTCAGTGTTCAGTTGTACTTTTTACAGCAGACTGTATCAAGTACCTTGTGTTTCTCACGTACAAATGGTGTGGTTTTTCTACACGTAGATAAAGACATTGAGATTGTCTTGGACTTAGAAGTAAGACAATTGCTGGGTGAGTTAATGGGATTAGCCCAAAGATTTCAGGTCTTCTGGGCTACCGAAGGGCACATAACTTATAGTCAAAAGTTGAATATAGTAATGACCAGTAGCGATTGTACAGAGTACAATGTAACCGATTTCAATTAACAAAAAGACCAGGCAAAAACGCAAAATTGGAAAAAATTGTTCCAGTGCTGCTGGTAAGAGGCTAATTCGACGTATTTTATGACGAGAAATCGAATAGTGCAAACCGCGTTGCTCTCCGACAATACTTTTGCCTGTAGCGACAATTGAATGATCATTTATGTCATAATCACGTGCACAGCAACGGCTCTTACTCCATGGAAACCAGGGAAATTTGCAATTTTTCAACAGCTGCCGATGCCTGCCTCAATTTCGCATCTTTTGGCACCTTATATATGTGGGTCTGTGGTCAGTTGTACTTTTTTACAGCAGACTGTATCAAGTACCTTGTGTTATTTATGTACAAATCGTCTGGTTTTTCTACCACGTAGATAAAGACATTGAGATTGTCTTGGACTGAGAAGTAAGACAATTGCTGGGTGAGTTAAATGGGCTTAGCCCAAAGATTTGACGTCTTCTGGCTACCGAAGGGCACATAACTTATAGTCAAAAGTTGAATATAGTAATGACAAGTCGCGATTGTACAGAGTACAGTGTAGCCGATTTCCAATTAACAAAAAGACCAGGTAAAAATGCAAAAGTGGAAAAAACTGTTCCAGTGCTGCTGCTAAGAGGCTAATCCGACGTATTTTGTGACGAGAAATCGAATGGTGCAAACCGTGTTGCTCTCCGACAATACTTTTGGCTGTAGCGACAAATGAATGATCATTGATGTCATAATCACGTGCCCAGCAACGGCTCTTACTCCATGGGAAACCAGGGATATTGCAATTTTTAACAGCTGCCGATGCCTGGCCCAATTCCGCATCTTTTGGCAACTTACCGAAGTGGGTGAGTGTCCAGTTGTACTTTTTACAGCAGACTGTATCAAGTACCTTTTGTTTTTCATGTACAAATGGTCTGTTTTTCTACACGTAGATAAAGACATTGAGATTGTCTTCGACTTAGAAGTAAGACAATTGCTGGGTGAGTTAAATGCGCTTAGCCCAAAGATTTGACGTCTTCTGGGCTACCGAAGGGCACATAACATATAGTCAAAAGTTGAATATAGTAATGACCAGTCGCGATGGTACATAGTACAGTGTGGCCGATTTCAATTAACAAAAGACCAGGCAAAAATGCAAAAGTGGAAAAATTGTTCCAGTGCTGCTGGTAAGAGGCTAATTCGACGTATTATGTGACGAGAAATCGAATGGTGCAAACCGCGTTGCTCTCCGACCAATACTTTTGGCTGTAGTGACAATTGAATGATCATTTATGTCATAATCACGTGCCCAGCACGGCTCTTACTCCATGGAAACCAGGGAAATTTGCAATTTTTCAACAGCTGCCGATGCCTGGCTCAATTCCGCATCTTTTGGCACCTTATTCATGTGGGTCTGTGGTCAGTTGTACTTTTTACAGCAGACTGTATCAAGTACCTTGTGTTTTTCACGTACAAATGATGTGGATTTTCTACACGTAGATTAAAGACATTGAGATAGTCTTGCACTTAGAAGTAAGACAATTGCTGGGTGAGTTAAATGGGCTTAGCCCAATAGATTTCAGGTCTTCTGGGCTACCGAAAGGCACATAACTTATAGTCAAAAGTTGAATATAGTAATGACCAGTCGCGATTGTACAGAGTACAGTGTAGCCGATTTCAATTAACAAAAAGACCAGGTAAAAAATGCAAAAGTGGAAAAAACTGTTCCAGTGCTGCTGGAAAGAGGCTAATCCGACGTATTTTGTGACGAGAACTCGAATGGTGCAAACCGCGTGCTCTCCGACCAAATACTTTTGCTGTAGTGACAATTGGAATGATCATTTTATGTCATAATCACGTGCCCAGCAACGGCTCTTACTCCATGGAAACCAGGGAAATTTGCAATTTTTTAACAGCTGCCGATGCCTGGCCCAATTCCGCATGTTTTGGCACCTTATAAATGTGGGTCAGTGTTTAGTTGTACTTTTTACAGCAGATTGTATCAAGTACCTTGTGTTTCTCACGTACAAATGGTGTGGTTTTTCTACACGTAGATAAAGACATTGAGATTGTCTTCCACTTAGAAGTAAGGCAATTGCTGGGTGAGTTAAATGGGCTTAGCCCAAAGATTTCAGGTCTTCTGGGCTACCGAAGGGCACATAACTTATAGTCAAAATTTGAATATAGTAATGACCAGTCGCGATTGTACAGAGTACAGTGTAGCCGATTTCAATTAACAAAAAGACCAGGCAAAAATGCAAAAGTGCGAAAACTGTTCCAGTGCTGCTGGTAAGAGGCTAATCCGACGTATTTTGTGACGAGAAATCGAATGGTGCAAACCGCGTTGCTCTCCGACCAATACTTTTGGCTGTAGTGACAATTGAATGATCATTTATGTCATAATCACGTGCCCAGCAACGGCTCTTACTCCATGGAAACCAGGGAAATTTGCAATTTTTCAACATCTGCCGATGCCTGCTCAATTCCGCATCTTTTGGCACCTTACTAAAGTGGGTCAGTGTTCAGTTGTACTTTTTACAGCAGACTGTATCAAGTACCTTGTGTTTCTCATGTACAAATGGTGTGGTTTTTCTACACGTAGATAAAGACATTGAGATTGTCTTGGACTTAGAAGTAAGACAATTGCTGGGTGAGTTAAATGGGATTAGCCCAAAGATTTCAGGTCTTCTGGGCTACCGAAGGGCACATAACTTATAGTCAAAAGTTGAATATAGTAATGACCAGTAGCGATTGTACAGAGTACAATGTAGCCGATTTCAATTAACAAAAAGACCAGGCAAAAACGCAAAATTGGAAAAATTGTTCCAGTGCTGCTGGTAAGAGGCTAATCCGACGTATTTTATGACGAGAAATCGAATAGTGCAAACCGCGTTGCTCTCCGACCAATACTTTTGCCTGTAGCGACAATTGAATGATCATTTATGTCATAATCACGTGCACAGCAACGGCTCTTACTCCATGGAAACCAGGGAAATTTGCAATTTTTCAACAGCTGCCGATGCCTGCCTCAATTTCGCATCTTTTGGCACCTTATATATGTGGGTCTGTGGTCAGTTGTACTTTTTACAGCAGACTGTATCAAGTACCTTGTGTTATTTATGTACAAATGGTGTGGTTTTTCTACACGTAGATAAAGACATTGAGATTGTCTTGGACTGAGAAGTAAGACAATTGCTGGGTGAGTTAAATGGGCTTAGCCCAAAGATTTGACGTCTTCTGGGCTACCGAAGGGCACATAACTTATAGTCAAAAGTTGAATATAGTAATGACCAGTCGCGATTGTACAGAGTACAGTGTAGCCGATTTCAATTAACAAAAAGACCAGGCAAAAATGCAAAAGTGGAAAAACTGTTCCAGTGCTACTAGTAAGAGGCTAATCCGACGTTTTTTGTGACGAGAAATCGAATGGTGCAAACCGCGTTGCTCTCCGACCAATACTTTTGGCTGTAGTGACAATTGAATGATCATTTATGTCATAATCACGTGCCCAGCAACGGCTCTTACTCCATGGAAACCAGGGAAATTTGCAATTTGTCAACAGCTGCCGATGCCTGGCTCAATTCCGAATCTTTTGGCACCTTACCGAAGTGGGTGAGTGTCCAGTTGTACTTTTTACAGCAGACTGTATCAAGTACCTTGTGTTTTTCATGTACAAATGGTGTGGTTTTTCTACACGTAGATAAAGACATTGAGATTGTCTTCGACTTAGAAGTAAGACAATTGCTGGGTGAGTTAAATGCGCTTAGCCCAAAGATTTGACGTCTTCTGGGCTACCGAAGGGCACATAACATATAGTCAAAAGTTGAATATAGTAATGACCAGTCGCGATGGTACATAGTACAGTGTGGCCGATTTCAATTAACAAAAAGACCAGGCAAAAATGCAAAAGTGGAAAAATTGTTCCAGTGCTGCTGGTAAGAGGCTAATTCGACGTATTATGTGACGAGAAATCGAATGGTGCAAACCGCGTTGCTCTCCGACCAATACTTTTGCCTGTAGTGACAATTGAATGATCATTTATGTCATAATCACGTGCCCAGCAACGGCTCTTACTCCATGGAAACCAGGGAAATTTGCAATTTTTCAACAGCTGCCGATGCCTGGCTCAATTCCGCATCTTTTGGCACCTTATTCATGTGGGTCTGTGGTCAGTTGTACTTTTTACAGCAGACTGTATCAAGTACCTTGTGTTTTTCACGTACAAATGATGTGGATTTTCTACACGTAGATAAAGACATTGAGATTGTCTTGCACTTAGAAGTAAGACAATTGCTGGGTGAGTTAAATGGGCTTAGCCCAAAGATTTCAGGTCTTCTGGGCTACCGAAAGGCACATAACTTATAGTCAAAAGTTGAATATAGTAATGACCAGTCGCGATTGTACAGAGTACAGTGTAGCCGATTTCAATTAACAAAAAGACCAGGTAAAAATGCAAAAGTGGAAAAACTGTTCCAGTGCTGCTGGAAAGAGGCTAATCCGACGTATTTTGTGACGAGAAATCGAATGGTGCAAACCGCGTTGCTCTCCGACCAATACTTTTGGCTGTAGTGACAATTGAATAATCATTTATGTCATAATCACGTGCCCAGCAACGGCTCTTACTCCATGGAAACCAGGGAAATTTGCAATTTTTTAACAGCTGCCGATGCCTGGCCCAATTCCGCATGTTTTGGCACCTTATAAATGTGGGTCAGTGTTTAGTTGTACTTTTTACAGCAGACTGTATCAAGTACCTTGTGTTTCTCACGTACAAATGGTGTGGTTTTTCTACACGTAGATAAAGACATTGAGATTGTCTTGCACTTAGAAGTAAGACAACTGCTGGGTGAGTTAAATGGCTTAGCCGAAATATTTGACGTCTTCTGGGCTACCGAAGGGCACATAACTTATAGTCAAAAGTTGAATATAGTAATGACCAGTCGCGATTGTACAGAGTACAGTGTAGCCGATTTCAATTAACAAAAAGACAAGGCAAAAATGCAAAAAGTGGAAAACTGTTCCAGTGCTGCTGGTAAGAGGCTAATCCGACGTATTTTGTGACGAGAAATCGAATGGTGCAAACCGCGTTGCTCTCCGACCAATACTTTTGGCTGTAGCGACAATTGAATGATCATTGATGTCATAATCACGTGCCCAGCAACGGCTCTTACTCCATGGAAACCAGGGATATTTGCAATTTTTTAACAGCTGCCGATGCCTGGCCCAATTCCCGCATTTTTTGGCACCTTATAAATGTGGGTCAGTGTTTAGTTGTACTTTTTACAGCAGACTGTATCAAGTACCTTGTGTTTTTCACGTACAAATGGTGTGGTTTTTCTACACGTAGATAAAGACATTGAGATTGTCTTGGACTTAGAAGTAAGACAATTGCTGGGTGAGTTAAATGGGCTTAGCAAAAAGATTTGACGTCTTCTGGGCTACCGAAGGGCACATAACTTATAGTCAAAAGTTGAATATAGTAATGACAGTCGCGATTGTACATAGTACTGTGTAGCCGATTTCAATTAACAAAAAGACCAGGCAAAAATGCAAATGTGGAAAAACTGTTCCAGTGCTGCAGATAAGAGGCTAATCCGACGTATTTGTGACGAGAAATCGAATGTGCAAACCGCGTTGCTCTCCGACCAATACTTTTGCTGTAGTGACAATTGAATGATCATTTATGTCATAATCACGTGCCCAGCAACGGCTCTTACTCCATGGAAACCAGGGGAAATTTGCAATTTTTCAACAGCTGCCGATGCCTGGCTCAATTCCGCATCTTTTGGCATCTTACTGAAGTGAGTCAGTGTTCAGTTGTACTTTTTACAGCAGACTGTATCAAGTACCTTGTGTTTTTCACGTACAAATGGTGTGGTTTTTCTACACGTAGATAAAGACATTGAGATTGTCTTGCACTTAGAAGTAAGGCAATTGCTGGGTGAGTTAAATGGGCTTAGCCAAAGATTCAGGTCTTCTGGGCTACCGAAGGGCACATAACTTATAGTCAAAATTTGAATATAGTAATGACCAGTCGCGGTTGTACAGAGTACAGTGTAGCCGATTTCAATTAACAAAAAGACCAGGCAAAAATGCAAAAGTGCGAAAACTGTTCCAGTGCTGCTGGTAAGAGGCTAATCCGACGTATTTTGTGACGAGAAATCGAATGGTGCAAACCGCGTTGCTCTCCGACCAATACTTTTGGCTGTAGTGACAAATGAATGATCATTTATGTCATAATCACGTGCCCAGCAAACGGCTCTTACTCCATGGAAACCAGGGAAATTTGCAATTTTTAAACATCTGCCGATGCCTGGCTCAATTCCGCATCTTTTGGCACCTTACTGAAGTGGGTCAGTGTTCAGTTGTACTTTTTACAGCAGACTGTATCAAGTACCTTGTGTTTCTCACGTACAAATGGTGTGGTTTTTCTACACGTAGATAAAGACATTGAGATTGTCTGCACTTAGAAGTAAGACAATTGCTGGGTGAGTTAAATGGGATTAGCCCAAAGATTTCAGGTCTTCTGGGCTACCGAAGGGCACATAACTTATAGTCAAAAGTTGAATATAGTAATGACCAGTAGCGATTGTACAGAGTACAATGTAGCCTTCAATTAACAAAAAGACCAGGCAAAAACGCAAAATTGGAAAAATTGTTCCAGTGCTGCTGGTAAGAGGCTAATTCGACGTATTTTATGACGAGAAATCGAATAGTGCAAACCGCGTTGCTCTCCGACCAATACTTTTGCCTGTAGCGACAATTGAATGATTATTTATGTCATAATCACGTGCACAGCAACGGCTCTTACTCCATGGAAACCAGGGAAATTTGCAATTTTTCAACAGCTGCCGATGCCTGGCTCAATTCCGCATCTTTTGGCACTTTATATATGTGGGTCTGTGGTCAGTTGTACTTTTTACAGCAGACTGTATCAAGTACCTTTTGTTTTTTATGTACAAATGGTCTGGTTTTTCTACACGTAGATAAAGACATTGAGATTGTCTTGGACTTAGAAGTAAGACAATTGCTGGGTGAGTTAAATGGACTTAGCCCAAAGATTTGACGTCTTCTGGGCTACCGAAGGGCACATAACTTATAGTCAAAAGTTGAATATAGTAATGACCAGTCGCGATTGTACAGAGTACAGTGTAGCCGATTTCAATTAACAAAAAGACCAGGCAAAAATGCAAAAGTGGAAAAACTGTTCCAGTGCTACTAGTAAGAGGCTAATCCGACGTTTTTTGTGACGAGAAATCGAATGGTGCAAACTGCGTTGCTCTCCGACCAATACTTTTGGCTGTAGCGACAATTGAATGATCATTTATGTCATAATCACGTGCCCAGCAACGGCTCTTACTCCATGGAAACCAGGGAAATTTGTCAACAGCTGCCGATGCCTGGCTCAATTCCGAATCTTTTGGCACCTTACCGAAGTGGGTGAGTGTCCATTTGTACTTTTTACAGCAGACTGTATCAAGTACCTTGTGTTTTTCATGTACAAATGGTGTGGTTTTTCTACACGTAGATAAAGACATTGAGATTGTCTTCGACTTAGAAGTAAGACAATTGCTGGGTGAGTTAAATACGCTTAGCCCAAAGATTTGACGTCTTCTGGGCTACCGAAGGGCACATAACATATAGTCAAAAGTTGAATATAGTAATGACCAGTCGCGATGGTACATAGTACAGTGTGGCCGATTTCAATTAACAAAAAGACCAGGCAAAAATGCAAATGTGGAAAAATTGTTCCAGTGCTGCTGGTAAGAGGCTAATTCGACGTATTATGTGACGACAAATCGAATGGTGCAAACCGCGTTGCTCTCCGACCAATACTTTTGCCTGTAGTGACAATTGAATGATCATTTATGTCATAATCACGTGCCCAGCAACGGCTCTTACTCCATGGAAACCAGGGAAATTTGCAATTTTTCAACAGCTGCCGATGCCTGGCTCAATTCCGCATCTTTTGGCACCTTATTCATGTGGGTCTGTGGTCAGTTGTAGTTTTTACAGCAGACTGTATCAAGTACCTTGTGTTTTTCACCTACAAATGATGTGGATTTTCTACACGTAGATAAAGACATTGAGATTGTCTTGCACCTAGAAGTAAGACAATTGCTGGGTGAGTTAAATGGGCTTAGCCCAAAGATTTCAGGTCTTCTGGGCTACCGAAAGGCACATAACTTATAGTCAAAAGTTGAATATAGTAATGACCAGTCGCGATTGTACAGAGTACAGTGTAGCCGATTTCAATTAACAAAAAGACCAGGTAAAAATGCAAAAGTGGAAAAACTGTTCCAGTGCTGCTGGAAAGAGGCTAATCCGACGTATTTTGTGACGAGAAATCGAATGGTGCAAACCGCGTTGCTCTCCGACCAATACTTTTGGCTGTAGTGACAATTGAATGATCATTTATGTCATAATCACGTGCCCAGCAACGGCTCTTACTCCATGGAAACCAGGGAAATTTGCAATTTTTTCAACAGCTGCCGATGCCTGGCTCAATTCCGCATCTTTTGGCACCTTACTGAAGTGGGTCAGTGTTCAGTTGTACTTTTTACAGCAGACTGTATCAAGTATCTTGTGTTTTTCACGTACAAATGGTGTGGTTTTTCTACACGTAGATAAAGACATTGAGATTGTCTTGCACTTAGAAGTAAGACAATTGCTGGGTGAGTTAAATGGGCTTAGCCCAAAGATTTCAGGTCTTCTGGGCAACCGAAGGGCACATAACTTATAGTCAAATGTTGAACATAGTAATGACCAGTCGCAATTGTACAGAGTACAGTGTAGCCGATTTCAATTAACAAAAAGACAAGGCAAAAATGCAAAATTGGAAAAATTGTTCCAGTGCTGCTGGTAAGAGGCTAATCCGACGTATTTTGTGACGAGAAATCGAATAGTGCAAACCGCGTTGCTCTTCGACCAATACTTTTGGCTGTAGCGACAATTGAATGATTATTGATGTCATAATCACGTGCCCAGCAACGGCTCTTTACTCCATGGAAACCAGGGATATTTGCAATTTTTAACAGCTGCCGATGCCTGGCCCAATTCCGCATCTTTTGGCACCTTATAAATGTGGGTCAGTGTTTAGTTGTACTTTTTACAGCAGACTGTATCAAGTACCTTGTGTTTTTTATGTACAAATGGTCTGGTTTTTCTACACGTGGATAAAGACATTGAGATTGTCTTGGACTTAGAAGTAAGACAATTGCTGGATGAGTTAAATGGGCTTGGCCCAAAGATTTCAGGTCTTCTGGGATACCGAAGGGCACATAACTTATAGTCAAAAGTTGAATATAGTAATGACCAGTCGCGATTGTACAGAGTACAGTGTAGCCGATTTCAATTAACAAAAAGACCAGGCAAAAATGCAAAAGTGGAAAAACTGTTCCAGTGCTGATGGTAAGAGGCTAATCCGACGTATTTTGTGACGAGAAATCGAATGGTGCAGTCCGCGTTGCTCTCCGACCAATACTTTTGGCTGTAGCGACAATTGAATGATTATTTATGTCATAATCACGTGCACAGCAACGGCTCTTACTCCATGGAAACCAGGGAAATTTGCAATTTTTCAACAGCTGCCGATGCCTGGCTCAATTCCGCATCTTTTGGCACCTTACTGAAGTGGGTCAGTGTTCAGTTGTACTTTTTACAGCAGACTGTATCAAGTACCTTGTGTTTTTTATGTACAAATGGTGTGGTTTTTCTACACGTAGATAAAGACATTGAGATTGTCTTGCACTTAGAAGTAAGGCAATTGCTGGGTGAGTTAAATGGGCTTAGCCCAAAGATTTCAGGTCTTCTGGGCTACCGAAGGGCACATAACTTATAGTCAAAAGTTGAATATAGTAATGACCAGTCGCGATTGTACAGAGTACAGTGTAGCCGATTTCAATTAACAAAAAGACCAGGTAAATATGCAAAAGTGGAAAAACTGTTCCAGTGCTGCTGGTAAGAGGCTAATCCGACGTATTTTGTGACGACAAATCGAATGGTGCAAACCGCGTTGCTCTCCGACCAATACTTTTGGCTGTAGTGACAATTGAATGATCATTTATGTCATAATCACGTGCCCAGCAACGGCTCTTACTCCATGGAAACCAGGGAAATTTGCAATTTTTCAACAGCTGCCGATGCCTGGCTCAATTCCGCATCTTTTGGCACCTTACTGAAGTGGGTCAGTGTTCAGTTGTACTTTTTACAGCAGACTGTATCAAGTATCTTGTGTTTTTCACGTACAAATGGTGTGGTTTTTCTACACGTAGATAAAGACATTGAGATTGTCTTGCACTTAGAAGTAAGACAATTACTGGGTGAGTTAAATGGGCTTAGCCCAAAGATTTCAGGTCTTCTGGGCTACCGAAGGGCACATAACTTATAGTCAAAAGTTGAACATAGTAATGACCAGTCGCAATTGTACAGAGTACAGTGTAGCCGATTTCAATTAACAAAAAGACAAGGCAAAAATGCAAAATTGGAAAAATTGTTCCAGTGCTGCTGGTAAGAGGCTAATCCGACGTATTTTGTGACGACAAATCGAATAGTGCAAACCGCGTTGCTCTTCGACCAATACTTTTGGCTGTAGCGACAATTGAATGATTATTGATGTCATAATCACGTGCCCAGCAACGGCTCTTACTCCATGGAAACCAGGGATATTTGCAATTTTTTAACAGCTGCCGATGCCTGGCCCAATTCCGCATCTTTTGGCACCTTATAAATGTGGGTCAGTGTTTAGTTGTACTTTTTACAGCAGACTGTATCAAGTACCTTGTGTTTTTTATGTACAAATGGTCTGGTTTTTCTACACGTGGATAAAGACATTGAGATTGTCTTGGACTTAGAAGTAAGACAATTGCTGGATGAGTTAAATGGGCTTGGCCCAAAGATTTCAGGTCTTCTGGGCTACCGAAGGGCACATAACTTATAGTCAAAAGTTGAATATAGTAATGACCAGTCGCGATTGTACAGAGTACAGTGTAGCCGATTTCAATTAACAAAAAGACCAGGCAAAAATGCAAAAGTGGAAAAACTGTTCCAGTGCTGATGGTAAGAGGCTAATCCGACGTATTTTGTGACGAGAAATCGAATGGTGCAGTCCGCGTTGCTCTCCGACCAATACTTTTGGCTGTAGCGACAATTGAATGATTATTTATGTCATAATCACGTGCACAGCAACGGCTCTTACTCCATGGAAACCAGGGAAATTTGCAATTTTTCAACAGCTGCCGATGCCTGGCTCAATTCCGCATCTTTTGGCACCTTACTGAAGTGGGTCAGTGTTCAGTTGTACTTTTTACAGCAGACTGTATCAAGTACCTTGTGTTTTTTATGTACAAATGGTGTGGTTTTTCTACACGTAGATAAAGACATTGAGATTGTCTTGCACTTAGAAGTAAGGCAATTGCTGGGTGGAGTTAAATGGCTTAGCCCAAAGATTTCAGGTCTTCTGGGCTACCGAAGGGCACATAACTTATAGTCAAAAGTTGAATATAGTAATGACCAGTCGCGATTGTACAGAGTACAGTGTAGCCGATTTCAATTAACAAAAAGACCAGGTAAAAATGCAAAAGTGGAAAAACTGTTCCAGTGCTGCTGGTAAGAGGCTAATCCGACGTATTTTGTGACGACAAATCGAATGGTGCAAACCGCGTTGCTCTCCGACCAATACTTTTGGCTGTAGCGACAATTGAATGATCATTTATGTCATAATCACGTGCACAGCAACGGCTCTTACTCCATGGAAACCAGGGATATTTGCAATTTTTCAACAGCTGCCGATACCTGGCCCAATTCCGCATCTTTTTGCACCTTACTGAAGTCGGTCAGTGTTCAGTTGTACTTTTTACAGCAGACTGTATCAAGTACCTTGTGTTTTTCACGTACAAATGGTGTGGTTTTTCTACACGTAGATAAAGACATTGAGATTGTCTTGCACCTAGAAGTAAGACGATTGCTGGGTGAGTTAAATGGGCTTAGCCCAAAGATTTGACGTCTTCTGGGCTACCGAAGGGCACATAACTTATAGTCAAAAGTTGAATATAGTAATGACCAGTCGCGATTGTACAGAGTACAGTGTAGCCGATTTCAATTAACAAAAAGACCAGGCAAAAATGCAAAAGTGGAAAAATTGTTCCAGTGCTGCTGGTAAGAGGCTAATTCGACGTATTTTGTGACGACAAATCGAATGGTGCAAACCGCGTTGCTCTCCGACCAATACTTTTGCCTGTAGTGACAATTGAATGATCATTTATGTCATAATCACGTGCCCTGCAACGGCTCTTACTCCATGGAAACCAGGGAAATTTGCAATTTTTCAACAGCTGCCGATGCCTGCCTCAATTCCGCATCTTTTGGCACCTTATTCATGTGGGTCTGTGGTCAGTTGTACTTTTTACAGCAGACTGTATCAAGTACCTTGTGTTTTTCACGTACAAATGGTGTGGATTTTCTACACGTACACGTAGATAAAGACATTGAGATTGTCTTGCACTTAGAAGTAAGACAATTGCTGGGTGAGTTAAATGGGCTTAGCCCAAAGAGATTTCAGGTCTTTTGGGCTACCGAAGGGCACATAACTTATAGTCAAAAGTTGAATATAGTAATGACCAGTCGCGATTGTACAGAGTACAGTGTAGCCGATTTCAATTAACAAAAAGACCAGGTAAAAATGCAAAAGTGGAAAAACTGTTCCAGTGCTGCTGGAAAGAGGCTAATCCGACGTATTTTGTGACGAGAAATCGAATGGTGCAAACCGCGTTGCTCTCCGACCAATACTTTTGGCTGTAGTGACAATTGAATGATCATTTATGTCATAATCACGTGCCCAGCAACGGCTCTTACTCAATGGAAACCAGGGAAATTTGCAATTTTTCAACAGCTGCCGATGCCTGGCTCAATTCCGCATCTTTTGGCACCTTACTGAAGTGGGTCAGTGTTCAGTTGTACTTTTTACAGCAGACTGTATCAAGTATCATGTGTTTTTAACGTACAAATGGTGTGGTTTTTCTACACGTAGATAAAGACATTGAGATTGTCTTGCACTTAGAAGTAAGACAATTGCTGGGTGAGTTAAATGGGCTTAGCCCAAAGATTTCAGGTCTTCTGGCTACCGAAGGGCACATAACTTATAGTCAAAAGTTGAATATAGTAATGACCAGTCGCGATTGTACAGAGTACAGTGTAGCCGATTTCATTAACAAAAAGACCAGGCAAAAATGCAAAATTGGAAAAATTGTTCCAGTGCTGCTGGTAAGAGGCTAATCCGACGTATTTTGTGACGAGAAATCGAATGGTGCAAACCGTGTTGCTCTCCGACCAATGCTTTTGGCTGTAGCTACAAATGAATGATCATTGATGTCATAATCACGTGCCCAGCAACGGCTCTTACTCCATGGAAACCAGGGATATTTGCAATTTTTTAACAGCTGCCGATGCCTGGCCCAATTCCGCATCTTTTGGCAACTTATAAATTTGGGTCAGTGTTTAGTTGTACTTTTTACAGCAGACTGTATCAAGTACCTTTTGTTTTTTATGTACAAATGGTGTGGTTTTTCTACACGTAGATAAAGACATTGAGATTGTCTTGGACTTAGAAGTAAGACAATTGCTGGGTGAGTTAAATGGGCTTAGCCCAAAGATTTGACGTCTTCTGGGCTACCGAAGGGAACATAACTTATAGTCAAAAGTTGAATATAGTAATGACCAGTCGCGATTGTACAGAGTACAGTGTAGCCAATTTCAATTAACAAAAAGACCAGTAAAAATGCAAAAGTGGAAAAACTGTTCCAGTGCTACTAGTAAGAGGCTAATCCGACGTATTTTGTGACGAGAAATCGAATGGTGCAAACCGCGTTGCACTCCGACCAATACTTTTGGCTGTAGCGACAATTGAATGATCATTTATGTCATAATCACGTGCCCAGCAACGGCTCTTACTCCATGGAAACCAGGGAAATTTGCAATTTGTCAACAGCTGCCGATGCCTGGCTCAATTCCGAATCTTTTGGCACCTTACTGAAGTGGGTCAGTGTTCAGTTGTACTTTTTACAGCAGACTGTATCAAGTACCTTGTGTTTTTCATGTACAAATGGTGTGGTTTTTCTACACGTAGATAAAGACATTGAGATTGTCTTCGACTTAGAAGTAAGGCAATTGCTGGGTGAGTTAAATGCGCTTAGCCCAAAGATTTGACGTCTTCTGGGCTACCGAAGGGCACATAACATATAGTCAAAAGTTGAATATAGTAATGACCAGTCGCGATTGTACATAGTACAGTGTGGCCGATTTCAATTAACAAAAAGACCAGGCAAAAATGCAAAAGTGGAAAAATTGTTCCAGTGCTGCTGGTAAGAGGCTAATTCGACGTATTTTGTGACGACAAATCGAATGGTGCAAACCGCGTTGCTCTCCGACCAATACTTTTCCCTGTAGTGACAATTGAATGATCATTTATGTCATAATCACGTGCCCAGCAACGGCTCTTACTCCATGGAAACCAGGGAAATTTGCAATTTTTCAACAGCTGCCGATGCCTGGCTCAATTCCGCATCTTTTGGCACCTTATTCATGTGGGTCTGTGGTCAGTTGTACTTTTTACAGCAGACTGTATCAAGTACCTTGTGTTTTTCACGTACAAATGGTGTGGATTTTCTACACGTAGATAAAGACATTGAGATTGTCTTGCACTTAGAAGTAAGACAATTGCTGGGTGAGTTAAATGGGCTTAGCCCAAAGATTTCAGGTCCTCTGGGCTACCGAAGGGCACATAACTTATAGTCAAAAGTTGAATATAGTAATGACCAGTCGCGATTGTACAGAGTACAGTGTAGCCGATTTCAATTAACAAAAAGACCCGGTAAAAATGCAAAAGTGGAAAAAACTGTTCCAGTGCTGCTGGAAAGAGTCTAATCCGACGTATTTTGTGACGAGAAATCGAATGGTGCAAACCGCGTTGCTCTCCGACCAATACTTTTGGCTGTAGTGACAATTGAATGATCATTTATTTCATAATCACGTGCCCAGCAACGGCTCTTACTCCATGGAAACCAGGGAAATTTGCAATTTTTCAACAGCTGCCGATGCCTGGCTCAATTCCGCATCTTTTGGCACCTTATAAATGTGGGTCAGTGTTTAGTTGTACTTTTTACAGCAGACTGTATCAAGTACCTTGTGTTTTTTATGTACAAATGGTCTGGTTTTTCTACACGTGGATAAAGACATTGAGATTGTCTTGGACTTAGAAGTAAGACAATTGCTGGATGAGTTAAATGGGCTTGGCCCAAAGATTTCAGGTGTTCTGGGATACCGAAGGGCACATAACTTATAGTCAAAAGTTGAATATAGTAATGACCAGTCGCGATTGTACAGAGTACAGTGTAGCCGATTTCAATTAACAAAAAGACCAGGCAAAAATGCAAAAGTGGAAAAACTGTTCCAGTGCTGCTGGAAAGAGGCTAATCCGACGTATTTTGTGACGAGAAATCGAATGGTGCAAACCGCGTTGCTCTCCGACCAATACTTTTGGCTGTAGCGACAATTGAATGATTATTTATGTCATAATCACGTGCACAGCAACGGCTCTTACTCCATGGAAACCAGGGAAATTTGCAATTTTTCAACAGCTGCCGATACCTGGCCCAATTCCGCATCATTTGGCACCTTATTCATGTGGGTCTGTGGTCAGTTGTACTTTTTACAGCAGACTGTATCAAGTACCTTGTGTTTTTTATGTACAAATGGTCTGGTTTTTCTACACGTAGATAAAGACATTGAGATTGTCTTGGACTTAGAAGTAAGACAATTGCTGGGTGAGTTAAATGGGCTTGGCCCAAAGATTTCACGTCTTCTGGGCTACGAAGGGCACATAACTTTATAGTCAAAAGTTGAATATAGTAATGACCAGTCGCGATTGTACAGAGTACAGTGTAGCCGATTTCAATTAACAAAAAGACCAGGTAAAATTGCAAAAGTGGAAAAACTGTTCCAGTGCTGCTGGTAAGAGGCTAATCCGACGTATTTTGTGACGAGAAATCGAATGGTGCAAACCATGTTGCTCTCCGACCAATACTTTTGGCTGTAGCGACAATTGAATGATTTTTTATGTCATAATCACGTGCCCAGCAACGGCTCTTACTCCATGGAAACCAGGGAAATTTGCAATTTTTCAACAGCTGCCGATGCCTGGCTCAATTCCGCATCTTTTGGCACCTTACTGAAGTGGGTCAGTGTTCAGTTGTACTTTTTACAGCAGACTGTATCAAGTATCTTGTGTTTATCACGTACAAATGTGTGGTTTTTCTACACGTAGATAAAGACATTGAGATTGTCTTGCACTTAGAAGTAAGACAATTGCTTGGGTGAGTTAAATGGGCTTAGCCCAAAGATTTCAGGTCTTCTGGGCTACCGAAGGGCACATAACTTATAGTCAAAAGTTGAATATAGTAATGACCAGTCGCGATTGTACAGAGTACAGTGTAGCCGATTTCAATTAACAAAAAGACCAGGTAAAAATGCAAAAGTGGAAAAACTGTTCCAGTGCTGCTGGTAAGGGGCTAATCCGACGTATTTTGTGACGACAAATCGAATGGTGCAAACCGCGTTGCTCTCCGACCAATACTTTTGGCTGTAGCGACAATTGAATGATCATTTATGTCATAATCACGTGCCCAGCAACGGCTCTTACTCCATGGAAACCAGGGATATTTGCAATTTTTCAACAGCTGCCGATACCTGGCCCAATTCCGCATCTTTTTGCACCTTACTAAAGTCGGTCAGTGTTCAGTTGTACTTTTTACAGCAGACTGTATCAAGTACCTTGTGTTTTTCACGTACAAATGGTGTGGTTTTTCTACACGTAGATAAAGACATTGAGATTGTCTTGCACCTAGAAGTAAGACGATTGCTGGGTGAGTTAAATGGGCTTAGCCAAAGATTTGACGTCTTCTGGGCTACCGAAGGGCACATAACTTATAGTCAAAAGTTGAATATAGTAATGACCAGTCGCGATTGTACAGAGTACAGTGTAGCCGATTTCAATTAACAAAAAGACCAGGCAAAAATGCAAAAGTGGAAAAATTGTTCCAGTGCTGCTGGTAAGAGGCTAATTCGACGTATTTTGTGACGACAAATCGAATGGTGCAAACCGCGTTGCTCTCCGACCAATACTTTTGCCTGTAGTGACAATTGAATGATCATTTATGTCATAATCACGTGCCCAGCAACGGCTCTTACTCCATGGAACCAGGGAAATTTGCAATTTTTCAACAGCTGCCGATGCCTGGCTCAATTCCGCATCTTTTGGCACCTTATTCATGTGGGTCTGTGGTCAGTTGTACTTTTTACAGCAGACTGTATCAAGTACCTTGTGTTTTTCCACGTACAAATGGTGTGGATTTTCTACACGTAGATAAAGACATTGAGATTGTCTTGCACTTAGAAGTAAGACAATTGCTGGGTGAGTTAAATGGGCTTAGCCCAAAGATTTCAGGTCTTTTGGGCTACCGAAGGGCACATAACTTATAGTCAAAAGTTGAATATAGTAATGACCAGTCGCGATTGTACAGAGTACAGTGTAGCCGATTTCAATTAACAAAAAGACCAGGTAAAAATGCAAAAGTGGAAAAACTGTTCCAGTGCTGCTGGTAAGAGGCTAATCCGACGTATTTTGTGACGAGAAATCGAATGGTGCAAACCGCGTTGCTCTCCGACCAATACTTTTGGCTGTAGTGACAATTGAATGATCATTTATGTCATAATCACGTGCCCAGCAACGGCTCTTACTCAATGGAAACCAGGGAAATTTGCAATTTTTCAACAGCTGCCGATGCCTGGCTCAATTCCGCATCTTTTGGCACCTTACTGAAGTGGGTCAGTGTTCAGTTGTACTTTTTACAGCAGACTGTATCAAGTATCTTGTGTTTATCACGTACAAATGGTGTGGTTTTTCTACACGTAGATAAAGACATTGAGATTGTCTTGCACTTAGAAGTAAGACAATTGCTGGGTGAGTTAAATGGGCTTAGCCCAAAGATTTCAGGTCTTCTGGGCTACCGAAGGGCACATAACTTATAGTCAAAAGTTGAATATAGTAATGACCAGTCGCGATTGTACAGAGTACAGTGTAGCCGATTTCAATTAACAAAAAGACCAGGTAAAAATGCAAAAGTGGAAAAACTGTTCCAGTGCTGCTGGTAAGGGGCTAATCCGACGTATTTTGTGACGACAAATCGAATGGTGCAAACCGCGTTGCTCTCCGACCAATACTTTTGGCTGTAGCGACAATTGAATGATCATTTATGTCATAATCACGTGCACAGCAACGGCTCTTACTCCATGGAAACCAGGGATATTTGCAATTTTTCAACAGCTGCCGATACCTGGCCCAATTCCGCATCTTTTTGCACCTTACTAAAGTCGGTCAGTGTTCAGTTGTACTTTTTACAGCAGACTGTATCAAGTACCTTGTGTTTTTCACGTACAAATGGTGTGGTTTTTCTACACGTAGATAAAGACATTGAGATTGTCTTGCACCTAGAAGTAAGACGATTGCTGGGTGAGTTAAATGGGCTTAGCCCAAAGATTTGACGTCTTCTGGGCTACCGAAGGGCACATAACTTATAGTCAAAAGTTGAATATAGTAATGACCAGTCGCGATTGTACAGAGTACAGTGTAGCCGATTTCAATTAACAAAAAGACCAGGCAAAAATGCAAAAGTGGAAAAATTGTTCCAGTGCTGCTGGTAAGAGGCTAATTCGACGTATTTTGTGACGACAAATCGAATGGTGCAAACCGCGTTGCTCTCCGACCAATACTTTTGCCTGTAGTGACAATTGAATGATCATTTATGTCATAATCACGTGCCCAGCAACGGCTCTTACTCCATGGAAACCAGGGAAATTTGCAATTTTTCAACAGCTGCCGATGCCTGGCTCAATTCCACATCTTTTGGCACCTTATTCATGTGGGTCTGTGGTCAGTTGTACTTTTTACAGCAGACTGTATCAAGTACCTTGTGTTTTTCACGTACAAATGGTGTGGATTTTCTACACGTAGATAAAGACATTGAGATTGTCTTGCACTTAGAAGTAAGACAATTGCTGGGTGAGTTAAATGGGCTTAGCCCAAAGATTTCAGGTCTTTTGGGCTACCGAAGGGCACATAACTTATAGTCAAAAGTTGAATATAGTAATGACCAGTCGCGATTGTACAGAGTACAGTGTAGCCGATTTCAATTAACAAAAAGACCAGGTAAAAATGCAAAAGTGGAAAAACTGTTCCAGTGCTGCTGGTAAGAGGCTAATCCGACGTATTTTGTGACGAGAAATCGAATGGTGCAAACCGCGTTGCTCTCCGACCAATACTTTTGGCTGTAGTGACAATTGAATGATCATTTATGTCATAATCACGTGCCCAGCAACGGCTCTTACTCAATGGAAACCAGGGAAATTTGCAATTTTTCAACAGCTGCCGATGCCTGGCTCAATTCCGCATCTTTTGGCACCTTACTGAAGTGGGTCAGTGTTCAGTTGTACTTTTTACAGCAGACTGTATCAAGTATCTTGTGTTTATCACGTGCAAATGGTGTGGTTTTTCTACACGTAGATAAAGACATTGAGATTGTCTTGCACTTAGAAGTAAGACAATTGCTGGGTGAGTTAAATGGGCTTAGCCCAAAGATTTCAGGTCTTCTGGGCTACCGAAGGGCACATAACTTATAGTCAAAAGTTGAATATAGTAATGACCAGTCGCGATTGTACAGAGTACAGTGTAGCCGATTTCAATTAACAAAAAGACCAGGCAAAAATGCAAAATTGGAAAAATTGTTCCAGTGCTGCTGGTAAGAGGCTAATCCGACGTATTTTGTGACGAGAAATCGAATGGTGCAAACCGTGTTGCTCTCCGACCAATGCTTTTGGCTGTAGCTACAAATGAATGATCATTGATGTCATAATCACGTGCCCAGCAACGGCTCCTACTCCATGGAAACCAGGGATATTTGCAATTTTTTAACAGCTGCCGATGCCTGGCCCAATTCCGCATCTTTTGGCAACTTATAAATTTGGGTCAGTGTTTAGTTGTACTTTTTACAGCAGACTGTATCAAGTACCTTTTGTTTTTTATGTACAAATGGTGTGGTTTTTCTACACGTAGATAAAGACATTGAGATTGTCTTGGACTTAGAAGTAAGACAATTGCTGGGTGAGTTAAATGGGCTTAGCCCAAAGATTTGACGTCTTCTGGGCTACCGAAGGGCACATAACTTATAGTCAAAAGTTGAATATAGTAATGACCAGTCGCGATTGTACAGAGTACAGTGTAGCCGATTTCAATTAACAAAAAGACCAGGTAAAAATGCAAAAGTGGAAAAACTGTTCCAGTGCTACTAGTAAGAGGCTAATCCGACGTATTTTGTGACGAGAAATCGAATGGTGCAAACCGCGTTGCTTACCGACCAATACTTTTGGCTGTAGCGACAATTGAATGATCATTTATGTCATAATCACGTGCCCAGCAACGGCTCTTACTCCATGGAAACCAGGGAAATTTGCAATTTGTCAACAGCTGCCGATGCCTGGCTCAATTCCGAATCTTTTGGCACCTTACTGAAGTGGGTCAGTGTTCAGTTGTACTTTTTACAGCAGACTGTATCAAGTACCTTGTGTTTTTCATGTACAAATGGTGTGGTTTTTCTACACGTAGATAAAGACATTGAGATTGTCTTCGACTTAGAAGTAAGGCAATTGCTGGGTGAGTTAAATGCGCTTAGCCCAAAGATTTGACGTCTTCTGGGCTACCGAAGGGCACATAACATATAGTCAAAAGTTGAATATAGTAATGACCAGTCGCGATTGTACATAGTACAGTGTGGCCGATTTCAATTAACAAAAAGACCAGGCAAAAATGCAAAAGTGGAAAAATTGTTCCAGTGCTGCTGGTAAGAGGCTAATTCGACGTATTTTGTGACGACAAATCGAATGGTGCAAACCGCGTTGCTCTCCGACCAATACTTTTCCCTGTAGTGACAATTGAATGATCATTTATGTCATAATCACGTGCCCAGCAACGGCTCTTACTCCATGGAAACCAGGGATATTTGCAATTTTTCAACAGCTGCCGATGCCTGGCTCAAATCCGCATCTTTTGGCACCTTACTGAAGTGGGTCTGTGGTCAGTTGTACTTTTTACAGCAGACTGTATCAAGTACCTTGTGTTTTTCACGTACAAATGGTGTGGATTTTCTACACGTAGATAAAGACATTGAGATTGTCTTGCACTTAGAAGTAAGACAATTGCTGGGTGAGTTAAATGGGCTTAGCCCAAAGATTTCAGGTCCTCTGGGCTACCGAAGGGCACATAACTTATAGTCAAAAGTTGAATATAGTAATGACCAGTCGCGATTGTACAGAGTACAGTGTAGCCGATTTCAATTAACAAAAAGACCCGGTAAAAATGCAAAAGTGGAAAAACTGTTCCAGTGCTGCTGGAAAGAGTCTAATCCGACGTATTTTGTGACGAGAAATCGAATGGTGCAAACCGCGTTGCTCTCCGACCAATACTTTTGGCTGTAGTGACAATTGAATGATCATTTATTTCATAATCACGTGCCCAGCAACGGCTCTTACTCCATGGAAACCAGGGAAATTTGCAATTTTTCAACAGCTGCCGATGCCTGGCTCAATTCCGCATCTTTTGGCACCTTACTGAAGTGGGTCAGTGTTCAGTTGTACTTTTTACAGCAGACTGTATCAAGTATCTTGTGTTTTTCACGTACAAATGGTCTGGTTTTTCTACACGTAGATAAAGACATTGAGATTGTCTTGCACTTAGAAGTAAGACAATTGCTGGGTGAGTTAAATGGGCTTAGCCCAAAGATTTCAGGTCTTCTGGGCTACCGAAGGGCACATAACTTATAGTCAAAAGTTGAATATAGTAATGACCAGTCGCGATTGTACAGAGTACAGTGCAGCCGATTTCAATTAACAAAAAGACCAGGCAAAAATGCAAAATTGGAAAAATTGTTCCAGTGCTGCTGGTAAGAGGCTAATCCGACGTATTTTGTGACGAGAAATCGAATGGTGCAAACCGCGTTGCTCTTCGACCAATACTTTTGGCTGTAGCGACAATTGAATGATTATTGATGTCATAATCACGTGCCCAGCAACGGCTCTTACTCCATGGAAACCAGGGAAATTTGCAATTTTTTAACAGCTGCCGATGCCTGGCCCAATTTTGCATGTTTTGGCACCTTATAAATGTGGGTCAGTGTTTAGTTGTACTTTTTACAGCAGACTGTATCAAGTACCTTGTGTTTTTTATGTACAAATGGTCTGGTTTTTCTACACGTAGATAAAGACATTGAGATTGTCTTGGACTGAGAAGTAAGACAATTGCTGGGTGAGTTAAATGGGCTTAGCCCAAAGATTTGACGTCTTCTGGGCTACCGAAGGGCACATAACTTATAGTCAAAAGTTGAATATAGTAATGACCAGTCGCGATTGTACAGAGTACAGTGTAGCCGATTTCAATTAACAAAAAGACCAGGCAAAAATGCAAAAGTGGAAAAACTGTTCCAGTGCTGCTGGTAAGAGGCTAATCCGACGTATTTTGTGACGAGAAATCGAATGGTGCAAACCGCGTTGCTCTCCGACCAATACTTTTGGCTGTAGCGACAATTGAATGATCATTTATGTCATAATCACGTGCCCAGCAACGGCTCTTACTCCATGGAAACCAGGGAAATTTGCAATTTGTCAACAGCTGCCGATGCCTGGCTCAATTCCGAATCTTTTGGCACCTTACTGAAGTGGGTCAGTGTTCAGTTGTACTTTTTACAGCAGACTGTATCAAGTACCTTGTGTTTTTCACGTACAAATGGTGTGGTTTTTCTACACGTAGATAAAGACATTGAGATTGTCTTCGACTTAGAAGTAAGGCAATTGCTGGGTGAGTTAAATGCGCTTAGCCCAAAGATTTGACGTCTTCTGGGCTACCGAAGGGCACATAACATATAGTCAAAAGTTGAATATAGTAATGACCAGTCGCGATTGTACATAGTACAGTGTGGCCGATTTCAATTAACAAAAAGACCAGGCAAAAATGCAAAAGTGGAAAAATTGTTCCAGTGCTGCTGGTAAGAGGCTAATTCGACGTATTTTGTGACGACAAATCGAATGGTGCAAACCGCGTTGCTCTCCGACCAATACTTTTCCCTGTAGTGACAATTGAATGATCATTTATGTCATAATCACGTGCCCAGCAACGGCTCTTACTCCATGGAAACCAGGGAAATTTGCAATTTTTCAACAGCTGCCGATGCCTGGCTCAATTCCGCATCTTTTGGCACCTTATTCATGTGGGTCTGTGGTCAGTTGTACTTTTTACAGCAGACTGTATCAAGTACCTTGTGTTTTTCACGTACAAATGGTGTGGATTTTCTACACGTAGATAAAGACATTGAGATTGTCTTGCACTTAGAAGTAAGACAATTGCTGGGTGAGTTAAATGGGCTTAGCCCAAAGATTTCAGGTCCTCTGGGCTACCGAAGGGCACATAACTTATAGTCAAAAGTTGAATATAGTAATGACCAGTCGCGATTGTACAGAGTACAGTGTAGCCGATTTCAATTAACAAAAAGACCCGGTAAAAATGCAAAAGTGGAAAAACTGTTCCAGTGCTGCTGGAAAGAGTCTAATCCGACGTATTTTGTGACGAGAAATCGAATGGTGCAAACCGCGTTGCTCTCCGACCAATACTTTTGGCTGTAGTGACAATTGAATGATCATTTATTTCATAATCACGTGCCCAGCAACGGCTCTTACTCCATGGAAACCAGGGAAATTTGCAATTTTTCAACAGCTGCCGATGCCTGGCTCAATTCCGCATCTTTTGGCACCTTACTGAAGTGGGTCAGTGTTCAGTTGTACTTTTTACAGCAGACTGTATCAAGTATCTTGTGTTTTTCACGTACAAATGGTCTGGTTTTTCTACACGTAGATAAAGACATTGAGATTGTCTTGCACTTAAAAGTAAGACAATTGCTGGGTGAGTTAAATGGGCTTAGCCCAAAGATTTCAGGTCTTCTGGGCTACCGAAGGGCACATAACTTATAGTCAAAAGTTGAATATAGTAATGACCAGTCGCGATTGTACAGAGTACAGTGTAGCCGATTTCAATTAACAAAAAGACCAGGCAAAAATGCAAAATTGGAAAAATTGTTCCAGTGCTGCTGGTAAGAGGCTAATCCGACGTATTTTGTGACGAGAAATCGAATGGTGCAAACCGCGTTGCTCTTCGACCAATACTTTTGGCTGAAGCGACAATTGAATGATTATTGATGTCATAATCACATGCCCAGCAACGGCTCTTACTCCATGGAAACCAGGGAAATTTGCAATTTTTTAACAGCTGCCGATGCCTGGCCCAATTTTGCATGTTTTGGCACCTTATAAATGTGGGTCAGTGTTTAGTTGTACTTTTTACAGCAGACTGTATCAAGTACCTTGTGTTTTTTATGTACAAATGGTCTGGTTTTTCTACACGTAGATAAAGACATTGAGATTGTCTTGGACTTAGAAGTAAGACAATTGCTGGGTGAGTTAAATGGGCTTGGCCCAAAGATTTCAGGTCTTCTGGGATACCGAAGGGCACATAACTTATAGTCAAAAGTTGAATATAGCAATGACCAGTCGCGATTGTACAGAGTACAGTGTAGCCGATTTCAATTAACAAAAAGACCAGGCAAAAATGCAAAAGTGGAAAAACTGTTCCAGTGCTGCTGGTAAGAGGCTAATCCGACGTATTTTGTGACGAGAAATCGAATGGTGCAGTCCGCGTTGCTCTCCGACCAATACTTTTGGCTGTAGCGACAATTGAATGATCATTTATGTCATAATCACGTGCCCAGCAACGGCTCTTACTCCATGGAAACCAGGGAAATTTGCAATTTTTCAACAACTGCCGATGCCTGGCTCAATTCCGCATCTTTTGGCACCTTATATATGTGGGTCTGTGGTCAGTTGTACTTTTTACAGCAGACTGTATCAAGTACCTTGTGTTATTTATGTACAAATGGTGTGGTTTTTCTACACGTAGATAAAGACATTGAGATTGTCTTGGACTGAGAAGTAAGACAATTGCTGGGTGAGTTAAATGGGCTTAGCCCAAAGATTTGACGTCTTCTGGGCTACCGAAGGGCACATAACTTATAGTCAAAAGTTGAATATAGTAATGACCAGTCGCGATTGTACAGAGTACAGTGTAGCCGATTTCAATTAACAAAAAGACCAGGCAAAAATGCAAAAGTGGAAAAACTGTTCCAGTGCTGCTGGTAAGAGGCTAATCCGACGTATTTTGTGACGAGAAATCGAATGGTGCAAACCGCGTTGCTCTCCGACCAATACTTTTGGCTGTAGTGACAATTGAATGATCATTTATGTCATAATCACGTGCCCAGCAACGGCTCTTACTCCATGGAAACCAGGGAAATTTGCAATTTTTCAACAGCTGCCGATGCCTGGCTCAATTCCGCATCTTTTGGCACCTTACTGAATTGGGTCAGTGTTCAGTTGTACTTTTTACAGCAGACTGTATCAAGTATCTTGTGTTTATCACGTACAAATGGTGTGGTTTTTCTACACGTAGATAAAGACATTGAGATTGTCTTGCACTTAGAAGTAAGACAATTGCTGGGTGAGTTAAATGGGCTTAGCCCAAAGATTTCAGGTCTTCTGGGCTACCGAAGGGCACATAACTTATAGTCAAAAGTTGAATATAGTAATGACCAGCCGCGATTGTACAGAGTACAGTGTAGCCGATTTCAATTAACAAAAAGACCAGGTAAAAATGCAAAAGTGGAAAAACTGTTCCAGTGCTGCTGGTAAGAGGCTAATCCGACGTATTTTGTGACGAGAAATCGAATGGTGCAAACCGCGTTGCTCTCCGACCAATACTTTTGGCTGTAGCGACAATTGAATGATCATTTATGTCATAATCACGTGCACAGCAACGGCTCTTACTCCATTGAAACCAGGGATATTTGCAATTTTTCAACAGCTGCCGATACCTGGCCCAATTCCGCATCTTTTGGCACCTTATTCATGTGGGTCTGTGGTCAGTTGTACTTTTTACAGCAGACTGTATCAAGTACCTTGTGTTTTTCACGTACAAATGGTGTGGATTTTCTACACGTAGATAAAGACATTGAGATTGTCTTGCACTTAGAAGTAAGACAATTGCTGGGTGAGTTAAATGGGCTTAGCCCAAAGATTTCAGGTCTTCTGGGCTACCGAAGGGCACATAACTTATAGTCAAAAGTTGAATATAGTAATGACCAGTCGCGATTGTACAGAGTACAGTGTAGCCGATTTCAATTAACAAAAAGACCAGGTAAAAATGCAAAAGTGGAAAAACTGTTCCAGTGCTGCTGGAAAGAGGCTAATCCGACGTATTTTGTGACGAGAAATCGAATGGTGCAAACCGCGTTGCTCTCCGACCAATACTTTTGGCTGTAGTGACAATTGAATGATCATTTATGTCATAATCACGTGCCCAGCAACGGCTCTTACTCAATGGAAACCAGGGAAATTTGCAATTTTTCAACAGCTGCCGATGCCTGGCTCAATTCCGCATCTTTTGGCACCTTACTGAAGTGGGTCAGTGTTCAGTTGTACTTTTTACAGCAGACTGTATCAAGTATCTTGTGTTTTTCACGTACAAATGGTGTGGTTTTTCTACACGTAGATAAAGACATTGAGATTGTCTTGCACTTAGAAGTAAGACAATTGCTGGGTGAGTTAAATGGGCTTAGCCCAAAGATTTCAGGTCTTCTGGGCTACCGAAGGGCACATAACTTATAGTCAAAAGTTGAATATAGTAATGACCAGTCGCGATTGTACAGAGTACAGTGTAGCCGATTTCAATTAACAAAAAGACCAGGCAAAAATGCAAAATTGGAAAAATTGTTCCAGTGCTGCTGGTAAGAGGCTAATCCGACGTATTTTGTGACGAGAAATCGAATGGTGCAAACCGCGTTGCTCTTCGACCAATACTTTTGGCTGTAGCGACAATTGAATGATTATTGATGTCATAATCACGTGCCCAGCAACGGCTCTTACTCCATGGAAACCAGGGAAATTTGCAATTTTTTAACAGCTGCCGATGCCTGGCCCAATTTTGCATGTTTTGGCACCTTATAAATGTGGGTCAGTGTTTAGTTGTACTTTTTACAGCAGACTGTATCAAGTACCTTGTGTTTTTTATGTACAAATGGTCTGGTTTTTCTACACGTAGATAAAGACATTGAGATTGTCTTGGACTTAGAAGTAAGACAATTGCTGGGTGAGTTAAATGGGCTTGGCCCAAAGATTTCAGGTCTTCTGGGATACCGAAGGGCACATAACTTATAGTCAAAAGTTGAATATAGCAATGACCAGTCGCGATTGTACAGAGTACAGTGTAGCCGATTTCAATTAACAAAAAGACCAGGCAAAAATGCAAAAGTGGAAAAACTGTTCCAGTGCTGCTGGTAAGAGGCTAATCCGACGTATTTTGTGACGAGAAATCAAATGGTGCAGTCCGCGTTGCTCTCCGACCAATACTTTTGGCTGTAGCGACAATTGAATGATCATTTATGTCATAATCACGTGCCCAGCAACGGCTCTTACTCCATGGAAACCAGGGAAATTTGCAATTTTTCAACAACACCCGATGCCTGGCTCAATTCCGCATCTTTTGGCACCTTATATATGTGGGTCTGTGGTCAGTTGTACTTTTTACAGCAGACTGTATCAAGTACCTTGTGTTATTTATGTACAAATGGTGTGGTTTTTCTACACGTAGATAAAGACATTGAGATTGTCTTGGACTGAGAAGTAAGACAATTGCTGGGTGAGTTAAATGGGCTTAGCCCAAAGATTTGACGTCTTCTGGGCTACCGAAGGGCACATAACTTATAGTCAAAAGTTGAATATAGTAATGACCAGTCGCGATTGTACAGAGTACAGTGTAGCCGATTTCAATTAACAAAAAGACCAGGCAAAAATGCAAAAGTGGAAAAACTGTTCCAGTGCTGCTCGTAAGAGGCTAATCCGACGTATTTTGTGACGAGAAATCGAATGGTGCAAACCGCGTTGCTCTCCGACCAATACTTTTGGCTGTAGCGACAATTGAATGATCATTTATGTCATAATCACGTGCCCAGCAACGGCTCTTACTCCATGGAAACCAGGGAAATTTGCAATTTGTCAACAGCTGCCGATGCCTGGCTCAATTCCGAATCTTTTGGCACCTTACTGAAGTGGGTCAGTGTTCAGTTGTACTTTTTACAGCAGACTGTATCAAGTACCTTGTGTTTTTCATGTACAAATGGTGTGGTTTTTCTACACGTAGATAAAGACATTGAGATTGTCTTCGACTTAGAAGTAAGGCAATTGCTGGGTGAGTTAAATGCGCTTAGCCCAAAGATTTGACGTCTTCTGGGCTACCGAAGGGCACATAACATATAGTCAAAAGTTGAATATAGTAATGACCAGTCGCGATTGTACATAGTACAGTGTGGCCGATTTCAATTAACAAAAAGACCAGGCAAAAATGCAAAAGTGGAAAAACTGTTCCAGTGCTGCTGGTAAGAGGCTAATCCGACGTATTTTGTGACGAGAAATCGAATGGTGCAGTCCGCGTTGCTCTCCGACCAATACTTTTGACTGTAGTGACAATTGAATGATCATTTATGTCATAATCACGTGCACAGCAACGGCTCTTACTCCATGGAAACCAGGGAAATTTGCAATTTTTCAACAACTGCCGATGCCTGGCTCAATTCCGCATCTTTTGGCACCTTATATATGTGGGTCTGTGGTCAGTTGTACTTTTTACAGCAGACTGTATCAAGTACCTTGTGTTATTTATGTACAAATGGTGTGGTTTTTCTACACGTAGATAAAGACATTGAGATTGTCTTGGACTGAGAAGTAAGACAATTGCTGGGTGAGTTAAATGGGCTTAGCCCAAAGATTTGACGTCTTCTGGGCTACCGAAGGGCACATAACTTATAGTCAAAAGTTGAATATAGTAATGACCAGTCGCGATTGTACAGAGTACAGTGTAGCCGATTTCAATTAACAAAAAGACCAGGCAAAAATGCAAAAGTGGAAAAACTGTTCCAGTGCTGCTGGTAAGAGGCTAATCCGACGTATTTTGTGACG